>NC_071991.2:111515000-111517500 GCF_028885655.2 Pongo abelii
CTTGAAAAGTAAAAATTGGTGTACATTTTTACATGTTTGAGAGATAAATATATACAGAAATTATATGAATGTGAAGACAAACAAGATGTTAGAATATGAAGATTAATGTGAAAATATAATTTTGAAATATATTTTTGAGTAATTAGTTCACCAGAATCATCAGTATAGTATTATAAAATCTCTTTCAATTATACTTCTGAAGGGGGCTTCTGAACTATAGATACAGAATCATAATGTTGCAGTAAAATACATCTACGTGGCCACCATTCTTTCAAATTCTTCATTGCACTTTAAGTGAAATAGCATAGGGATTAAATACTTAATTTTAGTATTTTATAATGTTTTCATAATTAAACATTTATATTTTGTTTCCATTTTAAAGTTATTTTATTTTTTTATCCAGGAGCATAATATAATATACTTAGCTGCTAAGTTAATTAATATCTGATTGAAATGGAAGATAAGTTTTTCATTGGCTTTACTTATGTTTCCTATATTTTGTTATTGTTGAAGATCTAACAGTATTGTCTTTGCTAAAATGTAGTCATTATCATTTAAAAAAAATTTTCTTAAAATGTCCTACTACTTTGCATGTTTGAAATATTAACCTTTTTGAATGAAAGTCTGAAGTTTTACTAAAGTGTTTTTTTTTTTCTAAGAAGATAACCTTAATTTGTGTATAACATTTTAGGCATTTTGTTTAAATAAGTAAAAAGTAGTAACAAATACTTAATAAACAAGTTAATTTTAATTTACTTAAAATTATGTCACTTGGTACAATAAAAATATCACTTGCTATAGCAGATGCCCTTCCCCAAATCATGTTTTAAAAGACATCCTGCTTCAGTTTTTAAAAATTGAAAATATTCATGTGCTGTTTCAATTTTTGTTCTTACACATTCAACTATATCCTTCATATTTGGCATTTTGATTTATTAGGCAATCTTAGCATTAAAGACTTTTAGCAAAGCAGTGCTGGATTTCAAATGCACTATGCATGGTGCCCATGATGAATTAATTCCACTAGAGCACAAGAGTTATCATTATTTAAACGCTAGTTTCTTTCAGAAGTTTTAAATCACAGTCAAGTTTTCAAAATTAGAACTTAACTAATATTTTGAGGTAAACGTATGAGGTTTCTTGTTACATATGTTAAGTTTTCTTAATATTTAACCCTTTCTTGTGTGAATCTGCATAGAAATATTTAATATTTGATATTGATAATTGATCAAAGATTAAGGAGGTATTTAAGAATATATGTTTTTAATTTGATTCTTTTTCTTAAAATGTCATATTCAAAACTATTTGGATTTAATGAATATGTTTGATTAAATAAATTGGACACTGGAATGAATCAGATATTAGACATAAAGTGTCTTTCAAGGTCACTGTAATCATTTTGTTTAAGAAAAGTTGACAAAATGAATTGTTAGAAATGTTTTATTTGTACTGTTATTTGTTCTTAGTTTTCTGGGAAGTCATTTTTTTTCATCCATTTGTTTTGATTAAATAGTAAGACTCCTCCACCAAAATGAGAGTTAATATTAAGGCACTAAGATTATAAGACAGACAGTTTATGTAGATTGCAGAGTGTGGTTCAAAGTAGAGGCTATTTTTATCTTCTTTATAATCCGTGACATACATAGACAGATTGATTGATCTATCTTTCTCTCTATAAATATATATAGATACACATATTCATGTGCACACATATACACATGGGAATGTGGAGTGGAAAAGAGATAGGGAGCATAAGAAACAGGGAGGGAGAAGAGATGAGAAAGAAGACCATAGAGAAAAGTTGAGTAAGCAACAAGGACCAATAGTGTCCCTGGTGGTGGCTGAGATAACACAATTAACTATACTTGCCCAGGTCAAGTTTCAAACTTTTAAACATTGCTGTGAATACGGAATAGGATACATGCAGGTTTCTGTTATCACTCTGGCATGTAACTATCTCACATGATACAGTTTTATACCAATAGAACCTATAACTCTAAGAGGAAGAAATAAAACCAACAAGTCTAGCATTCAGTACTACCCTATCATAAAGTAAGGAGGCCTAATTGAGCTATGTCTTTATATCCTGCTATTTGTACAAATAAAAGACTACATTTTGATGCAAAATAAACACAAAAGCACTGTTGTGACTATAACAGGGAGTCATATACTAATTTATATAATAAGTGGTTGTGCACGCTTTATTCAAGATTATGGCTGCAAGAAATGGCATGAATTGCTGGGTGTGTTTGATGCTGGATTATAGCAATTTGAAACATGTCAAACACATGGCTAATGCCTCATGCTTCACTCATTCTTGCGTAAACCTGCATAGCCACCATCCATTATACCCTTGGTAACAACACAATTCTGCAAGTAAATATTGTTACACTAAGTAACCTTTCAATTCAAGTTGTTTAGGAAGAGAAAATGCAATCTTGTGCAGTCAGTTCCAGTGTCAGTTTAATGTTTCAAAAGGGAAGTGGTGTAGAGAATAAGT
>NC_071991.2:111527500-111715000 GCF_028885655.2 Pongo abelii
AATTCTTTTACAAATACTTACCTGCCAAAAATCTAACCCTTGCCATAGTCTTTTCCAAAGGAATATTTTTTTCTCAAAATTACTTGAAAAAAAATATTTAGGCTGTTTCTCCAAAGTTGTATCTCAGAAATATTGTTAATATTCTGAATATTTCCATTTATCAAATATACCATCATTTAAAATATTGATTCACTTCTACAGATGGCCACATTTTGTATTAGTTTTTATTTACCGTAGTCTTGGAAAATGTTATAAAGATGCAAGTGTACTTATTCTCTAGGTGTAAGTGTGCCTTAAAATATTCTCATTGCAAAATTTCAACTAAAGTAGCTAACATTAAAATTACTGTCAAAAATACATATGTGCTTTGACTATGGATATATGTATATATGAGATCCAAGTCAGTTATTTGACAACTAAAAGCAAATAGATTTCATAGTATTAAAACTATTTGATTAAAATTTAAGTGATGATTCCCAGTTAAAAGACTGGGTTACATGAATATTAGTAATTAATAATTAGAAAATGATTCAGAAAATAGTGATCTGGAGCTAAAGCATATGCTACTAATTTTCTAAATTCATCTGGCAAAAGAGGAGTTAATGTAAAAAAATATAAAGTAATAGGCATGATATGGCTGCAATATATTGAAAAAAAAGTCCTTGGATCTTTGTGTTGAAATGGCTCATAAGAGACCACAAATATACTCCTGTTATTACTCAACTTTGATTCAGGGAATGAACCATTATCATATTCAGGCAGTTGTACTGTTTCTCTAGTTTCTCTTTATTCACTCTCAACACTTCAATGTTATCTAGTAGATGTACTTGCTAAATCATTGTTTTTGAATAGCCTTCCAGGAAATCATATTTAGCTGATTGTCATTTTGAGTTCAAAATACTAAAAGAAAATCTGTTGCTTTATAAAGAAAAATAAATAAAGAGGTGAATAATTGAGATTAGTGAGAAATCCTTATTTTGGTTCTGGTTAACATAATGCCTAACTCCTAAATTTAGGTTGTTTTTTGGGCTCTCATTTTCAATAGTCCATTCATAATTTTAGTATATTTCTGACCTCACGGTTTAATATATATGCGGGGGGGGGGGATAAGGTACAGCAATTTGGTTGATGTATTATATGTATAAATAATTAATAGTGAATTTAATATTTTTAAAGAAAAACACATGGAGAAACAAAGAATAGATATATAAATACAATTATTGAAAGAACTTTGAGGGTAGGAGTAGTAAAGAAAATTTACGCTAAAAATCTGACCAAATACTGTTTTTTTCTAATTCTCCTTTTCTTATAGTCGAGCAGCCTGTTTCGTTAAGAAAAAAATTAGGAGGTATAAAACAGCTTTTCAGTAAAAAGCTGTATTCAACTGGTACTGTCAAATTAATACTTTCCATAAATATATATTTTCTGTATTACATATTTTATTAAAATTTCCTGGAATATTTTTCTGATGTATGTGCATAATCCTTGGAAATTAATTGTAATTTTATTGATGATAAAATACAAAGGCCATTCTTTCCAATTAACATATACATTTTAAGAAAAATCTTTCGTCTGTCTCTTAAAATTTCACATGACTCATGGAGAACCCAATCATCCTCCTTGTTATAGCATATCCCAAAATGTCCCACCTTATTGCAAAACTCTGCTCAATAACTGAATGAGCTCTCTCATAATGCTTCCATAACGGAAGTTGCCTTAACCTCATTTGTGAATGTGGAATTTGGAAATTCATATCCGCTTATTCATTAGGTTCAACAACTATAAACCAGTCACTTCTCACTATGATTGAAAATAAATGGTTGTTGAAAGCGTTTCCCCAACTTTCAGTATAGAAGATAGTCATGCCATGATAGAGGTAGATGTGCTTTGAGGCCTTGAAGAGGAGGGACAGACTCAGTCTAAATTGTCAAGAAAGGTTTTAGGAAGGGCATTTTAATTGTTCATGAAGAGAGGGGATCAATGGGCAGAAAAAGGGTAGAAAGAATTCTAGGTAGAAGGAAAAGGGTACACAAAGACAGGAAGGTGTAAAAAGCACAGAATATTGAGGGCCATTCAGTATTTGGATGCACTTCATACAAAGACTATTGGAAGAGTAACTGGGAGATGAGGTTGGAATAGGTAGGCTAGATATAGAGGCTGGAGGACCTTGTTTGTTGTGCCCAGAAGTTAGTTTGTTGTTTGTTTGTTTGTTTGTTTGTTTTGAGATGGAGTATTGCTCTTGTTGCCCAAGTTGGAGTGCAATGGTGTGATCTTGGCTCACTGCAACCTCTGCCTCCCAGGTTCAAGAGATCCTCCTGCCTCAGCCTCCCGAATGGCTGGGATTACAGGCACGTACCACCACACCCGGCTAATTTTTTGTATCTTTAGTAGAGACGGGGTTTCACCATGTTGGCCAGGCTGGTCTCGAGCTCCTGACCTCAGGTTATTCGCCCACCTTGGCCTCCCAAAGTTCTGGGATTACAGGCGTGAGCCATTGCGCCTGGCTGTCAGAAGTTTTGACTTTCATTCTGTAGGTGTTAGATAGCCATTAAAGATTTTTTTTAGTGGAAAATGATGGCAGATTTATATTTTTGAAATACAAATTTACCATAGTTTGGACTAGGTAGAGGCTGTGCAGAAAAGGAAAAGGAGAAATTAATTCAAGGTGCAAACTCAATAATACTTGTATTTCATGTACTGTGAAGCATTGGGAAAAATTTAAAAAAGCAAGGCTTGGGTTTTGAAAGGTTATTAAAAGAATCAAACTTCTTGAGTTCAATAATAATTATTGGCTATGCAGTCTTGGGCAAACCACTGAACCCAGGATTCATTTTCTTTATGAATTGGAGGTAAAAATAATTAATATAATTATTAATGTATTTTCTTTCCTGACCACCCCCTCTACTACTATCACTCTTCGTCTTTTGTATCTCTCAGAGTAACATTTATATCTCCTTTGAAGCATCTGTCACAGTTACAATTTCATATTTATGTATGGGATGATTTGATGTGTATTCCCTGCTAGATTGGTGTCTATTCCCCACTAGACAGTAAGTTTTATGAGGGCAAGGGCCATATCAGTTTTTGCTCAGTATTTTATTTGCTGTCTAGCAAAGTGCCTAAATAAAAATAATTAATATAATTATTTTAGGAGTAAAATTATTGATATAAAACGCTTAGAAATTTTATTAATTTACCCAATAAGTATTTATTTAATACTTACTGTGTATTAGGCACTTTGCTAGACAGCAAATAAAATACTGAGCAAAAACTGACATGGCCCTTGCCTTCATAAAACTTAACTGTCTAGCAGGGAATGGACACCAATCTGTCAGGGAATAGACAGAAAATAATCACATACATAAATATGAAATTGTAACTGTGACAGATGCTTCAAAGGATATATAAACGTTATTTTGAGAGATACAACAGAGGAAGAGTGATGGTAGTAGAGCGGGTGGTCAAAAAAGGCTGGAGGATTTGAAGAATGAGTAGAGGTTGGCTAGATCAAAGTAAAAGTAGAGAGGGCATTTCCTTACTCTGGCTTATAATAAACATATACCTAAATGGTACCAGATAATGAGAAAATACACATTAATTATTTTGATTAGCTTAGTTTGTAATTTTATTTTCTATACCTTTGTATGGTAGTTTCTACAAATGATCCTCATATTTAGACTGATAATTAGAAGAAATAGTTTTATGAAAACTTATTCATTCTTTATTTACATTGCAGTGTTGTATGATCAGCCTTCAATTTATTGACCTTTTTAATTTAGCATTTGTCTCTCATGATTTTTACTGTTTGTGGACTGAGGTATTTTATTGTGGTTGATTTTTAGTATTTATTGACATATGCCACATTGTCAGTGGAAGTGATTTACATGTGATTTAAGTGTTTATTTTCATGCACCTTTTCCAAATCTTGTGTTCTTATGAAATGCTAAATATGGCACTAAAATATACTTTTGTAGTTTGTAAGAATCTTTGTTTTATTTAGGCAGCAGGTATTTCCCAAAGTCTTCCAAGTGTACATGGAGCAGCGCCTTAGATAATCGTTACCTCTTTTTAGTAGTTTGCTATTATCATGGAAATATTACTTTTTTCCTTTATTAAGAAATCACATCTGCAATAACTGATTTCAGTCCTTCCATGAAGTCTTTCTACCAGGCATCTTATGTAATATGGAGATAAGAATAAACCCTGTTTCACAAGACTATTGTGAGGAGTAAGTGAATATTAATAGATTAGAATAGTGTTACACATGTAAGTGTTCAATAAAATTAACTGTAAGAATTATTACTGTTTTTACTAAGTAATAAAAGGCTTTTTCCTCATATGGTTTTTAATAGTCAAATATGTAAGTATCCCAACCAAACTGGCTGAAGGAAGAGAGAGTACCCTTACCATCTCATTTCATGTCCCTATAGACCTGTAGAACACCTGCACAGGCCTGCTCTGGTTGAGTCTTCACTACAGACTCAGTCTGTAGGTCTGCTCAGTTCAATTCAGTAGCCAGTAACCATGTTTGGTTGTTAAACACATGAACGTGACTATTCTGAATTGAGACGTGCTTTAAGTGTAAAATACACACTGGATTTTGAAGACTTAGTACAAGAGGGAGAATGTAAAATATTTCAATAAATAATGTTTATAACTGATTACATTAAAGTGATATTCTGGAATATATTGGGTTAAATGAAATATATTATTTGAAACCATTTCACCGGTTTTTATTTTTTTTAATTTGTCTGTTACAGCATTAGAAATTAACTACATGGATCACATTTTATTTCTACTGGAAATGATTAGTCTACAGTCTAGAAGTCTGTGGAGTTAGGTTTGAGGCATTGTAGCTTCATTTGGACCTAGATTAGATAACTTTTTCTAGTTATGTTTGGTTCTGCCTTAAATTTTATAAACAATCCAACCAAGTCTCAGAAATAGACCCCAATTCAAATGTTTTGTTAATTCTTCTGTTCTGCAGGTCCCCTGTAAAACAGAAGGGCCTCTTGGAAAGCACTGATACACATCACCCATCAGGTGCATGTTAGCAGGTGTCATAAATTTTAAAGTGTGCTATTCATGTGTCTGCTTAATTCACGGAAGAAAACCCATATGCCTCTCCTTAAAGTCATATTATCCTATGGAAATATTTATATATTTAAAATATAAATAAAATAACAATAAAAATGTATTCATTATAACAACTAGTTTTGAAACAGAGAGAAATAAGAAGTGAATATATGTGTTTCGTTAGTCAAGATAACATCATTATGTAGAATTTTTCCCATTCATAATTTAATTCATTTCAAAGAGAAATTTGCTGAAGAATAATTTGGAAATTAAAAACTGTGCACAGAAAACAATAAATGTCTTAAAGTCACATCTAGAATAAAAAATGAATTTAGATGTTGGTTTCCATAGTTAATCCATATTCTTAATGCCCTTCTATTTTGATTTCAGATGCCCAATATAAAATATAATACTTCAGCTCAAACAAACCCTTTGTAGTCTAGTCAGTTGCTACCCATTGACTGCCAGAGTATTAGAGTGACAAATATAGCTTGATTTTAAAACATAGAAGTAGATGTTAATGTGATCTGAGAAGACATTGTTAGATTTTTCTTTTTAAAGTGAAAATAGTTGAAGAAATCTAATGTATGTGAATGTGTAATGATTTCAGTAAATTAATAATTTTAAAAAGACAAAATACCTTGGTATAAATTAATTTAGTTTATTATTTATGTGTGAGGTCATATAAATTGGAGATCCATTCTCTTGTTGTATGTTAAATTTTTCTCATTCCAAGATGACCTTGGATACGGAAATTTGTTTCTCTGGACCTCTGTTTTCAAAATGAGTCGGCTGGATTTGAAAATCCTTCCCAACTTCAAAATTCTTAAATTTTATTATTCTATTATGTTGGATATGGATTTGTAGTAGTATTTCAGTCTTATTTTATGAACTTTGGCATGTTAACATGACCTTCCTGAGCCTCCATTTTGTATCTGTAGAGCAGCTAAAGCTTTATATATTTTTGTAATTGGGGGTGCATAAGAATAATCTTCAAATTCAGACATCTCTAGTTGATTAATCATTACTTCAAATTTTTTTGAGGAAAAATAATCTAATGATGTAATCATGGTATTCAAATATAAACGTGGTATTATAGCAACAATAAATATCATTGTGTTAAGTGTAAATTATCTTATTTATTTATTTATTTATTTTTTTTTTTTTGACCCAGGCTAGATGGAGTGCAGTGGCGTGATCTTGGCTCACTGCTACCTCCACCTCCGGGCTAAAGCCATCATCCCAGATTAGCCTCCTGAGTAGCTAGGACTACAGGTGTGCACCACCATGCCTAGCTCCTAATTTTTTGTGTGTGTACATAGATGTGTGTGTGTGTGTGTGTGTGTGTGTATGGAGACAGGGTTTTGGCATGTTGCCCAGACTGGTCTTGAACTCCTGAGCTCAAGAGATCTGCCTGCCTTCCTCCACAAGTGCTGCTGTTACAGACATAAACCACCACACCTGGCCTACATTATCTTAAGATATTATTTTGTAATAGGAGTTTTATAGTTTATCTTTGACAGGAAATGCCCAGTAAAGATGGTTGCTTACATAATAGATCCTCTAACCTCCCAAATCACCAGCATTTGTAGAAACCTATCTTCGAGTAATTCTAATAACAAAAACTCATTCATATGACTTTTAACAGTTATGGAATAATTTTAATACATTAATATAATGGTTAGGACAGTACTGTGAGGTAGGCAACTCTTATTATGATCCCCATTTTATAGATTATAGTACTGAGACTCAAAGATTAAACCATCTGTTCAAAGTCACATAGCTAGTAAGACAGACTCAAGCTTCTGACACTAAATCCTATATCCTTTTAAAGACAGTACATTTCCATCATATTATTTCATAGGCAATATTCATAGTTAGTTAAATAATTAAGACATGTAATTATTTCTGATGAATACAGTCAATAAAATTCCACTGCTATAATTCAAATATATCCCCCTTTTTGGGCTACTATAATGTATGAGAGAAAACTTCAAATTTCATTCATGTAGCTGGTCATTTCACTTATTTCTGTTTTTCACCTCATATTATGGAAATGACTTGTTCCTGAAGTCGTTATGCTATCACTAATTTATTTGAAAGTTTTAAAGTTATTGGCATATAGTGTTAGATATTTTGTATGATGGAGTGTGTTCTGAGATCAGAAAATGACGCTCTTCAATAAAACTAATTCAAAAATATCCATAGAACAATCTAAATTGTTATATTTATTTAAATTTGATTTTTCTTCATGTGACTTAAGTAATCCGTTGGCTGAAATTTGGTAGTATTTAGTTCAGAAAACTCTGCTTATAAAATTTAGTAACTTTGCCATATATCATCCATGGCTATTTTACAGAGACTAAGCTTGATCCTACTGTACATCAGTACTACTTGTGATAACAAATAACAATAACAATCACAATGATAATTTATCAAAATTTCCTGTTGTCAGAAGTGAGCAGGAATGGAACCAAAAAAAGAAGAGAAGGAAAAGAAAAGAAAGATGGAATGGATGAAGAAATTTATATTTTGATCCATAATAATCTTAGAAATTTTTAGAAAATGTAACCTTTGCTATTGAAATATGGCCCAGCAAGATGCACAGGCTTGGGCAGATTACTGCCTAAAAATATAATGTATAATTTTATTGACTCTAACTCCAATAAATGTCCTTTTTTTATCCATGTGTACATAAGTAATAAAACTAGTCACTGTAATGGTTACAATGATGATCAAATAAAAAATTGGAATGTTTGGCTGGGTGTGGTGGCTCACAGCTGTAATCCCAGCACTTTGGGAGGCTGAGGCGGGTGGATCACCTGAGGTCAAGAGTTCAAGACCAGCCTGGCCAACATGGTGAAACCTCGTCTCTACTAAAAATACAAAAAAAAATTAGCTGGGTGTGGTGGCGCACGCCTGTAGTCCCAGCTACTTGGGGAGGCTGAGGCAGGAGAATCGCTTGAACCCAGGAGGCGGAGGTTGCAATAAGCCAAGATCACGCCACTGCACTCCAGCCTGGGTGACAGAGGGAGACTCTATCTCAAAAAAAAAAAAATTGGAATGGAATGTCCACTCATTTCTTAGTTCACAAATCATCGATAATTTTAAATAAATAATCACAGTTTTAAATACAATGGCAGCCTTCAGTTTATTCATTTTATATTCAGCTCCTTGGAATATATTCTATTCAAATAAGCAATTTCTCTAAAATTTGTGATAATACAGAATTATATAAAGAGCACTTACAACTCACTATTGAGACAACCCAATTTAAAATGAGCCAAGTATTTGAATAGATATTTTACCAAAGAAGATATATGAATGGGCAATAGGCATGTAAATGAAAACCTGTTCCACTTCATTAGTCATTAGGGACATGTAAATTAATACCACACTGAGATACTGCTTTATACTTACAAGAATAGCTACAGTAAAAAAAGACAGGCAATAACAAGTGTTGACAAGAAAATGGAGAAACAAGAACTCTCATCAGTTTTAGTGGTATGTAAAATGGTGCAACCACTTTAGAAAATAGTTTGGCTGTTTCTAAACAATTAAACCTCCACTATGTTACTCAGTAATTATAATCCTATGTATCTATCTAAGAGGAATGAAAACACTTATTTACATATATTTATAAAGGATATATAGCAGCATTACTTATAATAGCAAAAAACTGGAAATACCACAAATGTACATTAATTGGTGAACAGGTATTACAAAACAAATATTATTCAGGAATAAAAAGGAATGAAGCACTGATATATGCCACAATATACATGAACTTTAAAAACATTTTGCTAAGTGAGACCAGCCAGATATTTTATAATTCTATTTGTACAAAGCATTCAGAAAAGGCAAATTGATGTAAACAGAAAGATTAGTGGTTACCTGGGGCCAGAGGTAGGAAGGAGCAGTATCTGCAAACAGACAAGAGGGATTTTTTTTTTTTTTTTGAGTGATGGAAAATATTCTAAAATTGGACTGCAGTAATGATTGCACAACTCTGTAAATTTACTTAAAACACTGAATTACACATTGAAAATGGGTGAATTCTGTTTTTAAGACAGGGAGAGTCTCACCCCTGTTGCCCAGGCTGGAGATCAGAGGTGCAATCATAGCTCACTGCAGCCTCAATTTCCTGGGCTCAGGTGATTCTCCCACCTCAGCCTCGTGAGTAGTTGGGACTACAGGCACATGCCATCATGCCTGGCTATCATATTTTTACTAGAGATGGGGTTTCACCGTGTTGCCGAGGTTGGCCTCAAACTCCTGGGCTCAAGTGATCCACCTGTCTGGACCTCCCAAGTTATTGTGATTACAGACGTCAGCAGCCATGTCCAGCCAAAGCGGGTGAATTTTATGGTATGTAAGTTGTACCTCAATACAACTGTTTATATAAAGAGAGAGAGGCCAAAAAAAATGGTGACATAATTCCATTGTATTTTTTAATGTCATCCAGATCAAAGATAGAATTGACACTTCTTTGCATGCAGCAAGTGGCAATCTATGTGAGTGAGTTAAAACAGAGTAAGAGGAAACTCCAATTCCAAGTGTAAAGGATTATTCCAAGTAGGAATATCAGAAGAGCAAAGAACTGCCTTTATGGTAGTCCTTTGGCTTCAACCCACAGTTCATAACCACATCCTTATGGTAGGTCAGATGATGAAATGCACATTGTGTGATCATTAAAGGACATATGCTCTCCTGTGCCCTGAAACTTTTCAAAATGATTTCAAATAAATCAGGCATTTTGTGTGCAAACACTCAGTATATAAAATATGTACTGTCTCTACAATATTTAAAGATAACTCTTACAGATCTATACTAATAAAATAGTAAAGAATAAAATTAATTTTGTCTCACATTATGCATTCTTTAATTTTAAAAAAGAATACATAAAAGGCATGTGTGATTTATTCTATTAGTCCTGACACATCTTGACTTTGATACAAATATGCATCTCTTTTCACTTGTACTGACAATCACTTACTTTTCTGAACAGTTTCTTTTAAACTTTTATTTTAGGTTCAGGGGTACATGTGCAGGTTTGTTATATGGGTAAATTGTGTGTCATGGGGTTTTAGTGTACAGATTATTTCATCACCTGGCTAATAAATATAGTACCCTATAGATAGATTTTTAGTTCTCAGCCTTCTCCCACCCTCCATCTCAAGTAGGCCCTGGTGTCTGTTGTTCCCAACTTTGTCCATATGTACTCAGTGTTTAGCTCCCACTTATAAGTGAGAACATGCAGTATTTGGTTTCCTGTTCCTCTGTTAGTTTACATACGATAATGGTCTCCAGTTCCACCCATGTAGCTGCAAAGGACATGATCTCATTCTTTTTTAAGGCTGCATAGTATTCCATGGTATATATGTACCACATTTTGTTTATCCATTTTACTGTTGATGGGCATTTAGGTTGATTCCATGTCTTTGCTATTCTGAATGGTGCTGAGATGAATATATGCATGCATGTTTCTTTATGGCAGAATGATTTATATTCCTCTGGGTATATACCCAATAATGGTATTGCTGGATCAAATGGCAATTCTGTTTTAAGTTCTTTGAGAAATTGCCAAACTGCTTTCCACAATGGCTGAACTAATTTACATTGCCACCATACATTTTTTACTCACGTTTTAAATCCTAAGCTAGAAAGTAAGATGTTTGAGGCCAATGCTAGAACATATGTCATCTGCCTTTGTATCCTCAAAAGAACCTAGTGTCACTATAAATGCAAGTGATTAGTGATCACCGTATGTATAATAGATGCCGAATTATGTCAAATAAACATGAGAAGTTTATCTGTGCCTTACTCTTGACTCTCGGTTTCCGCAGTCCTTTTTGAAATCTCACCAAGACACAGACAAAGGCTAAAAAACATAGGACACTTAATCTGCATGTGGATTTTAAGGGCTGGCCAAACATGGAATGACATTCAGAAGTACTGTGTCAAGTTGAGCTTCTCAAGTTCTTGAAATCACCACAAGTGATTTCCACAACCACAAGTGTGGTGGTTATAGCACTTGGTTGTAAAGCCTCACTCTTAGTTTTCTGCTAAGCCATGTTAGTAATATTTCGTTCTCAAGATTGGACCTATCCTTTCTTTCTCACTAGTACAGCTTTATTAATTGGTATATGAATTGTTTCCCAAAAGCATTACTGTTTTTATTCCATTGTGCAAGTACTGACTTCTCTATGATGCATCAAATTATACTAACAGCATGTATAATTCCTAGACTGAGAACAAGGACTCAAAAATATTTATATAATGTTTATTTTAAGATTGATGACTGTATATTTCAAATTCTCTATAACTGTTACTTTTAAAATCAGGAAAACAGATATTTAATTAATTTGTTCTATATAGTTAACATGTACTGCATGATTACAGTTAACATTTTAAAAGTTTAAAGAACAAAGAATGGGAAAACTCTTAATAATGGTTATTTCTGGGTAACCAAGCTAGGGGTAACTTTTTCTTCTTCTACATTTTTTAGTTTCTACAGTTATCATGCATTCTTTATTTTGGAGAAAATTACACATAATTTAAAGAAGAAAATAGTGTATTCCTCTGGAAGCCCAATTAGCACATGGAAAATAAAATTTCCATTTTTTTAGAGCCAGTGGCTTTTTTTTTTTTGTATTCAACTATTTTGACTCATATAAACCTCTTTTAGCTTGCTCAAAACTGTAAGAATTGCTAAACTTCATACTTCATACATTTCTGTAGCTGCTAAAATCCCACCAATGGCATCTTTGGGGATCAAATACTATTTAGCTGACACTGCTGTACTTTGGATTATCTGTGTACTTGTTAACTAAGGCAAGCCCTTGGCATTTCTTAGAACTATTTGAAGAACTGAAGAAGCTTATTAAGAAAATGAGTTTGTGGCTTTTTATTCCCTGTAAATAACAAGAGATTTGCTGTAGGCATCAAGCCTTAAAAGTGTTATGGTGACCCTTTGCTAAACAAGACATAAATTGGCCTTCAACAGTATGTAACTTAGGATCAACTCCAACTTTACAATTCATTTCCTTTTATGTCTGTTTTTAGTGTGTTGTGTTTCTAAGTGAGTCCAAATTTGGATTTTATTTAAAATCAAAGATTGTAGAATAAAAAGCTGAGCAGCTGCAAAGCTGAAACTGTGCTTCATATCCTACTTTGTGGGTTACCAACTAGTTTTCAACTATGTACATGGTCTTCTAAAATGAAAGAAAAATTGCAGATTATGCAGACTGGGAGTAAGTATCAAAATTAGCCCCATTTTAATAATGTGAAAACAATATACACAGTTTCTAATTTAAGCTTTATTTTATACAAGATCATACAAAATTATATTTGATAGTATAATCCTATTCTTCTACGTATGTATTGATGTATATAGTAATTCTCAAATAGTTTAAGAAATTACCTTCAGATAACACATCTGATTTAATTAAGTGCATGATACTCTATCAAGATGTTAAAAAAGGCTTCTCATTCTACTTTAATGAGCAGTGGTCCCATTCAGTTGTAGAGAACTATGTGTGTGAAAATGTAATAGCCAATCTGGTACTGTAATTAGAAATTCACCTTCGTTCTGACTCATATAATATACTGAATTAATTAGTCTGTAATATGATTAACTAGATTTTTTTGCTTTTTAATATTAAAAAGAAATCATAAGTCTGATATTTTTAGAGCACTTTTAACGTCATTTTAAAACGTGTAGATTTTTGTCATAAGCATTTTTATTCCCATTTCTTCAGATGATGTCAAATAAGTTTTATAGGCTTTGATAATTTAATTACAGTTCTAAAGTCCCTGCAAAGCAAGTTTAGGAATGTCGTTATATCATCAAGTTCTTTAGTAACATTCATATTTACCTCTGAGTTACTTCTTATAATTATACTACCATAATTAATTATACTATATATTTTATCATTCGTTCATTCATTCATCAAACATTTATTGAGGATCTAGTAAGTTTCTGACACTATTCAGAAACTTATGTATAGAGAGTAAATAAAACAGCCAAAAATAATACCTCCACTCTTGGAGCTAATAATCTATTAATATAAAATATATGAAAATGAGTCTTGTTAAAATAACGCAATGGGTAAACAATAAAATTGAGATCATACTTTTTTAAAAAGCTGATTTATATATAATCATTCTTTATATACTCTTTAAATATACCAATATTATAGCTCTAAGAGAATTTTAAAACCCACCTCCCATTAAAAGATATGCCAGTAAACCCATCAATGCAAAATAAAAATTGCATTAACAACAGTGTTCTAATTTAATAATTTCATATCCCCCGCAATGTTTTTGGTTTATCTCTATTTCTTTCTTTTTTTTTTTTTTTTTTTTTTTTTTTGAGACAGAGTCTCATTCTGTAGCTCAGTCTGGAGTGCATGTAGTGGGGCGATCTCAGCTCACTGCAGCCTCCTCCTCCTGGGTTCAAGTGATTCTCTTGTCTCAGCCTCCTGAGTAGCTGGGTTTACAGGCACATGCCAACACACCTGGCTAATTTTTGTTTTTTTTTAGTAGAGACAGGGTTTCACCATGTTGGCCAGGCAGATCTCGAACTCCTGGCCTCAAGCAATCCACTTGCTTCGGCCTCCCAAAGTGCTGGGACTACAAGCATGAGCCACGGCACCTGGCCTCCTATCTTTTTAAGTGGCACTTTAGTCTACTCCACAAATGAAGAAAGCAAGCTAGGATTCTTGTCTCCTTTCACTCCCTCATTCCCCATATTCAATCTATTACCAATCATTTCCAATTCTACCTCCTAAATATCTTTTGATTTTGCTGCTTCCCACTGTCCCAATTGCCGTCACCTGTTTGACATCTCTCTCTTATCTATTAACATCAATAGCCTCTCCCGTCTGGTTTCCCCTCTATAGCCAGATGATCTTTATGAAATTCAAATTTGGACATGTCATGTCCCTATTCTTCTGGGTAAGCACCCAGAAGATACTTTGCACCCTTTGATACTTATAAAGGCCACTGTGCCTAGCAAGGCTTATAGAGTTTCCCATGACTGGGCCGCTCCTAAGCTACCTCTCCTGCCTCATTTCTCCCTTATCTTGTCCCATTCTCTTGCTGCTCCAGCCAAATTGAACCTTTTTCTGCAATTCCAGTTAACCAAATTCTCTCTTTCTCTCTTATCTCCCTTAGATCTCCTAACAAGCTGTTTTATTCCTGGATCACAAGTACCCCACACTAACATTTTCCTCCTATCTCCCAGCTCCCTAACCCTCACTCTTCATACGTGGAATTCCTATTCATATTTTGAATCTGAGATTTAAAGTCATTTCAGGGAGTCTCTATCTACCTACCCCCCACCCATACACAAACGCATACCCATCTTGGGTAGATTCCTTTTATAACATTCAGAACATGCAGTTATTTGCTTCACATTCATTTACTCTGGGAAGGACCATTTTTCCAAGTTCTATTTCAGAGTTTTGAATACGGTAGATGCAGAATAAATTTTGTTGAATGTAAATGAATGAATGCATCTGAGAGCTGGAATGAAACATTTCAGAGTGATTTCTAGCAGATGAAAAAAAAAGTTTAAGGTAGGTTAACCTTCATAAATTGTTCCTTAAAATGTATTTAATCTGTTCACTGTCACTTATAGATTGAGTATAAAATAAATTTTAAGTGGCCAAGTTCATTGCAATGTCTATATAGTGTGTTTTGAACTTGGAGGGGGAAATGCCTTTAAAACCCATTATTGGTAATTTTATGATTTGTATTTTAGTTGTAAATGTTGTGGCATGGTATAAATAGCTGAGAAACGCAGTCTCTAGCAAATGGAATAGTTAAGAGTGTAAAGAAAATCAGAATTTGATTTTTTAAAATAACTACTGATATTAATAAAACCCAAATGGATTTTTTGCAAATCTGGTAAATAAAGATGGGTTTTGAAGTTTAGACTTTGTATCTCCTTTGATTCATGAGCTAATTTTCAAAGCTGAGTTATAAGCTTTAGTTTATATTGTACCTGGGGCACAGGCAGACTCATACAATAGCTGTACTTCAAGTGTCACCATAATATAGTAAATGTAATGAAGTTACATTTAAATAATGTAAGAAATCTAATTTAAACAGGGAAAAATGAAATTTAAAGTTAAGTTAATGCCTTTTTCTATTCCTGATGTTGTCCTTTCCTGCTACACCCATAGTGGTGCCGCTAGCCTTTTCATGTTAATATTTAGTAGTACAGCTATAGAGAAATATACAATTACTTAGCCATTCCACTTTCTAGATAAGAGATGGCCATTTGACAAGCAGCTTTACACACAGTGCCATATTCATAATTTGTGAGGGTAAACTTGGTATTTAATTAGTACCACAAACCTTCCTGCCATTTTCTTATAATTGCAATTTTATTTTTTGAGGTGAATTTAGAAAGTTAAAAGTTTTATTTTATAGTACAGTGATTAGATTGTTAAACTTCTTTCAGAAATAGAGCAGGATAAAATTGTGTATGCTGTGAAAAAAACTGTAATGGAACATTTTTGGTGAATATTTACTGAAATATTAGAAAACTACAGGGAAAATATTACAAATTGCATATTTTAGCCATTATCTGCAAGCATTTTAATAGTAGTATTATGCTTTCTTTTCAACTCTGATGCCCCAGTTTCCTCATCTCCAAAATGTAAAAAATAATAGTATTGTCCCCACAGCATTGCTGTGAGAACTAAATGAGTTATAATGTAGAACAATGACAGATTTATAACTATATATATGTGTTTGCTATCATTATTATTTTGTTCACATTATTTAAAAAATATACTTTAGGAATTTAAATATATGTAAGGAAAGTTTCTTTAAGTAGATAGAGGATCTAAAAATATCAAGGTTAAGTATGGCTTATATGTGTGCAAGTATTGTTTTATAAAAAAACTAAAATGTATAAAATGTTGTATTCATTTATTTATTTATTTTTTATTATTATACTTTAAATTTTAGGGTACATGTGCACAATGTGCAGGTTAGTTACATATGTATACATGTGCCATGCTGGTGTGCTGCACCCATTAACTCGTCATTTAGCATCAGGTATATCTCCTAATGCTATCCCTCCCCAATTGAACAATGAGAACACATGGACACAGGAAGGGTATTCATTTATTTTTAAATTGAAAATCCAAATAATGCTTTATTTCCATAAATGCCAACTTTTACTTCACAATTATATTTGAATGTAAATAATCAGTGTAATGCACACTTGTACATATCCCACTCTCCCTGCCCCCAAAACACGGTTCCCAATAAGACCATTTTTTTCTGCAAAGTGGATGAGTTTTGGTCCTATAAGTACTAGAAACTGTATGTATCTGACAGATGGATGGGTCATTCTGTGAGCCTGAGCCACTCTTCAGCCTTCATTTATCATCACTAACCTGTCTTTGAATAGAATCTTGAATACTCACCAGTATTCCAGCTTAGAATGTATAGTTTTAGTCCCTACTTTGCCAATGATATAAGTACTTCACTTCAGCTACCTAGGTTTAATTGGTTATAACCTCAATCCGTATAATTTTACCTGTATTCAAAAGTGTTATATACCTTTGAAATTGCTATATGCATATCTACCTGTATTCCATTAAGTCTGAAATAAGTAAATCTAGATTAACAGAAATGATTTATGTTGCAAAAATTTACTTTACAAATGAATCCATATAAATGTCATTATTATTCTATTAAGAAGGCCTTCCTATTATTAAAAATACAGTTCACTTTATAATCATACATATACATGACATCCAGGTATGCATTTATGCACTAAATTGCAAATTAATATAAAATTAAATATATGAAAAAGTATTCTGCCTGATTCCAGAAATGCTAGATTTTTAGCTAATTGCAGATGTTCAGATTTTCCATTAAATTATTCATTTGCAAATATCAGTAAGTTTTGTAAGCAGACACTAGCTTTGAAACTCAATGCCGTTATGTTGATATGATTTCTGCAGGTTTTCTGATACACTTAACCAAAAACATATGTCCTTCCTCCATGCATACTTTTATTCAAAACATTAAAATGGGCTTGGCTTACTCAGGGAAGGTATAAGATGCCTGATGTGGAGGATTTGTTCTTTAGGCATATGAAAATTGCATTTGTGTTGGAGACAGGCTAGGAAAGTGATGAACTTAATCAGGCCTGCCACATTCGTATGACAAGTTTTTTGGATTTTAATACACATAAGAACAGATCAGAATTCAAATATATAGCTTGAGGGAAAGGTGTAAAATTTGTTGAAATATGAATGTATAATTTCTTCTATTTCTACTCAAGCAACATTGTGGTATTCTTTAGAAATGTTTTATTAATCTCTAAAAATGACAGGTGTCAGGGGTCTTTTATGATGCACATTCAGAAAAGTTTCGGTCAAGAGGTCATGCCGCTGTGATGTGTTAGTCAGTAGCCCTGTCTCCTGTGGAATTTGCCTTGTTTGAAGTGTTTCCAAAGCAAAATATTTTCTGTAATGCACATCAGTTAAATAATGTGTTTGGGAACAGCTTTACATGGAATAAAAGGCTATGAGATTTCTTTATGATTAAAAAAACAACCACTGCTCCGTTTACATACAATGAAACCCCTGGAAGTACATAGAGGGATGCATATTTTTAAAAGAACAAAATATTCAGGAATCATATTAAATAATTAAAATGTATATTTATGACTTTTTGAACTTAATGTCTCTGTTCATTTAAAACACAAGTTGGTTTAATTTTTTAAAGATACATGTATGATTTTGATACGAAGATATTTTTAAATGAGAAAAGTTTACTCTTAAAACACAATGTTATTTCTTAAAATGCTTTGAAATAATATCTGATAAAATGTTTCAGGATTTGTTTTATAACCATCAACTAATGTTTTTTGTAGTGTACATACTGACAGTAAATAAAATTGGGAAACATTAATAATCAAAAATTACCTATTTTCCCAGCAGAACCTGGGAAGCATTTTAATGCTTGTTCTTTCAAGTGATAATGTGCTGTCAGGGAAATAACAGACTCTTGAAATGGCCTCTTGACACATGTATATTTTCATGAAATTCTAGATCTAGAAACGTGGTAGGATAGAGAGCAAATATATTGGTGTTAAAGTGCACAGATTTCGGTGTGAATTTTACTTTAACCAATCATCAGCTGTTGACCTTGGGCTAGTAACTTATCTTCTCTAATCCTCAAATTATTGTTTGATGAAATGAGGATCATACTGTCTACTCCATGTGGATGGGGGAATTAAACAACTATAAATGTCTGATATTTCCTGGGGCACACACACTCATTAAATGATTACACTTTGTTCTTGTCCTTATCAGAAAGAAAGTCCCTCTGTCTCATCCTTCCTTCACTTATTCATTCATTTTACTTGGCCTTAGTATATTGGACTATATGAAAATATAGTGCTTGCCCGCTTTGAGCTTACAACTCAATGATGGAGAAAGTACATCATTTACCTAGCACAGTATTTGGCTTATGGTAGCTGCTTAATACATAAAAGTAAATAGTAAGTAATTACAAGTTGTAATAAGTGCTCTACAGAAAAATAATAAGATGTTATGAGAAAGGAATGCAGAGAGCACCAGATTGAGAAAGTGACAATTAGGCTAAGATAGAAGGATGATTAAGAGCTAGCCAGGAGCAAAATGGTAGAAGGGTTATATTTGAGTGATGACAGCTGTTAGATGACAACTAATTTTTTATGCCGAATAATACATTGAAATGTAATTGTTAGTATTCTGTTCTCCATATTTCTCTTCTATAAGCTGAAATTGGAATTCCTTAAACTTTCTTATTTTTCTTTTCTAACCCCATAGATGAGACATGTATTGGTCTTGATATTTGGTATTCTCTCTATATATTCAAAAATCATAGGTAAATTTGTAGTACCATATTCTCATATTTACATATAGGTCAAATCATTTTTCTTTCTTCCTGGCAGTGAGCCTTTGTAATATGTTCTTACTTTTCCATTTTTCCTTAAATGCTATATTAACAATATCTCAATTGAACTTATTCCTTCAGACACCACCCTATAAATCTCTTCAGATTGACAGTGAGCCACTGGTTCAAGTAAGTGACACACTGGATTAGCCATGTGCAACTTAAAAAAAATCTTATTGGTAAGACAATCAGATAAAGTTGAATAGAAGGACTTAAGCACTTCTGAATATATTGTATGTTCTGACTCCAGGACATTTGTAAATGCTATTTCTGTCATAGACAAATGCTATATAGGTGTGCTTCAAAAAAAGGCATGAGTATAGCTCATGATACCTTTTTAGAGGTTTGAAAATTGATTGATTAGTGTGATGTATTCCAGACTTCTGTATAAAAGCTAAGCTGACTTTCACATTTGCAGTGGTGTCTCTTTAAGATGATCAGTTAAATCTTAGATAACGTCTGCTTTCTGGTCTTTCACAGTGAAGGCATTTCGCCTCTCTCAAATTTTTGAAAAGTATACTTGATAGCAATGGTGTGCAGCATCAAGATATTATTTAAGTACTCTACAGTGTGTGTCATCTTGCTGATCTGAATATACTGAATATGGGGAGCTTTTAAGAGTAATCCTTAATCAGTTCATTTGGCATTCTTGCTTGGTTTTCTGCTTTTTCATCATTGATAGCTGTCATGTTAGTTTTCAGATGATCTTTTTGTAATGACTTAAGAGCCTTTGTCTTCTTTGCAAGTCTAAGAGACTTATGTTAACTGCCTTCTCTTAGTGTTTGAGCTAATTAAACTATTTAATAACAAATCACTTTACAAATACTTGTCTATTTGTTAAAAATAATTATTGAGCTTCTGTTTTCTTCAGAACTCTCTGATATAGTTCCAGAAAGGAAAAACTGAGTCCATATTTGTTTGGGAAATTTGAAGTCTGGTAAGGTAGAAAACACACATCAGGGATGTGAACTATGACTAATATAAAGGAAACAACAGTTTTGAATGTGAAATGATGTTGGAGAACTTCTATTCCAATTTCCTGTAAATTGCATGTAAATTAAGAGATTTCCTATTTCTCAAAAACTAGTCAGTAACTGCAGAGATGGGAGAACCAGGGTCCCTTATGTTAGAAACAGGAATTAGGTTTAGTTGTTGACTGAGGGGCTAAGCTGCATTTAAGTCCTCTGATTTTTTTTGTTTACTATCAGTACAATGTGGATACTATCTCTTCTCTGACACATAATCTGGTACATTGTAGGTGTTTCCACAACTGTTTTCTATTCCATCACATCGCCACCTTCTCTTCAAAAGCAAACTGATATAAAACAGTTTATTTGTATATTCCTTCAGCAAACATTGACTGAGGACCTTCTTGGTGGCAAGACCTGTGCCAGGGATTAAAATTTAAGTAAGAAAGATTCTCTCAGTTGGTCTTACTTCCTGGACCAAGAGATACATTGACAACTAGTAAGTCTCTTGTCCTTGCTTTCTTTGGCAGCATTTGTCCCCGATTCTCATTCTGCCTCGCTATTCTAGGTCTTTTTGTGGGAATCTATTTCTATATCTCCCTTAAATATTGATGTTTCCCTAATCCTACTTTTTTTGCCAGCTATTCTTCTCATTCCATAGTGTGTCTCTGACCTTTCCCCTGAGCTTCAAATGTATACATATTCAATGTCCAGTAAACATTTCACTAAGATATTCCTTAAGAATTTTAAGCTATCTGAACCCCAAACTGCATTTAAAACTTTTCCTACCCCAAATTCTTTAGCTCAATTTATAGCAAAAACATCCATTTAACTAATGAAGCCAACTGTTGGTCATCCTTCCACTCTACCCTCTGTATTTACCAGTCATAAATACTAAGTCTTTTTCCTAACCATATCTAGAACCATTTGCCATTGTGTATATTGTGTAATGCACAAAGACAACCTTATTGCCTCTGGAAGTATAGATGTGGTTTACTAATGCTTTTCAGGCACTGTTGGTGAAGTGTCTTGTACATATAAAACCAGTAAAAATAGAGTTTTCCAGCAGAAGAAAGTAAATTATCTCATGGAAGCACCTGTTGGACTTGGGGGAAAGTAACAGCATATGGATAATCTGCAGCTCTGTTACCCTCCTCTCTATATCCCCTACAACTTGCTATAGAAGTAGTTAAGGTACATCTCTTAATCAAACTATTAGTCTTATAGTTAACTGTCTCCTTGTCCTTACTTTTAATACCAGCCTACTTCCTTACACACAATTAATTTCCCACATTGCTTCAGAGCAATTCACGTAAAATGAATCTGACCCTAACGCTTTTTCTCTTAAAAGCTTCCTAAGAGTTTCTCATTGTTTAGTATACATCCAGAATCCTTCCCACAGTACAGAAGCCCCCCCGTGATCTTAATATCTGCCTGACTGTCCTGCCTCACCATGCCACCTTGAATTGTGTGTTTTATTGATACAGGCAATGTTTTTTTGCATATAGCACACCATTTTGTGTTCTGCCCATGTTCTGCTTTATGCCTAAAATGCCCGTCTCACTAACTTAGTCATCCTTCAATGCACCAAGATCCAAATCAGCTTTCCCTGAAAGCCCCTCCCCTCACTCTCATCCTCATTCCCAGTAGTTATGTCATTTATTCCAAGGATATACTAAATGTATCTTTGTCTTTGCACCTACCACTTTTACTGAAATTATCTCTTCATCCATCTTTAACTCACTAGAATGTGGGAGGTTTGAGGAAGGAATGGGAGAAGGGTTTAGGTCAAACATGATAAAACTGGAAAAGGGAAGATAATGCCTAGATCACAGAGAAGTTTGAATGCCATGCTCTAGAGCCCTGCAATGTAATCAAATCTGCAGTTTTTAAAACAGTAACCCAGGTACAGTAAAACACTGAGAAAACCATGGGTACTATAATTAGGCTGACTCTTGTTTAAAACTCTACTCTGACCCTTAGTAGTTTCACCTTGGGTCTTTTGCAACAAAACTTTTTCAACTGTAGTTTTCTTAGTTTTCAAATGGTGGTAAATAGTATTTATCCCCAAGAATTATGAGATTAAACAAGATAAAGTATAGAATGTGGGTGTCTTGGATTTAACACATTGCAGATTTTCAATACACATTTAAAAACATTTCTATTTAAATAGACTACCTCTAAGAATTTCAATAGGGTATGATCTTCCATATCATTGTGATTGATTTTTAAGGAAATTAGCATGTGGAATTAATTATTTTAAAAAGCATAAATTATATTTGCACTCTCATGGTCATGGTGGCATTATTCACAAGAGTCAAGATATGGAAACAACTTCAGTGTCCACCAGCAATGAATGGATAAAGAAATTGTGGTATGTATATATGCAGTGGAATATTATTCAGCCTTAAAAAGAAGGAAATCCTGCCATTTTGGAACAGCATGGATGATCCTGGAGGATACTATGCTAGGGGAAATAAGCCAAACAGAGAGAAAAAAAAATACTGCTTGATCTCACTTATATATGAGATCAAAAAAAGAGAGAGAGAGAGAGAGAATAAAATGGTGATTATCAAGGGCAAGGAGTGGGAGATGTAAGACAAAGAGTACAAAGTTGCAGATATATAGGATGAATAATTCTGGAGATCTAAGATACAATATGAAAACTCTAGTTATAATACCCACCATATACTGGAAATTTGTTAAGACTAGATTGTTGGTGCTCTTACCACACACATCAGAAAAGGATAACTACAGAAAAGAATGGATATGTTTATTTGTTTGACAGTAGAAACTGTTTCACTATATATAAGTATATCAAAACCATATCGTTCATCTTAAGTATATACCAGAAAAAGCATAGATGTGAATTAACACCATAAAAAATGAATATTTATTTCTTTAAAATTTAACCATAATATTCCTTTAAAGGTTAAGTTCTCTACTTTTTATCCCCTTGATTAAAACAAAATCATAATTTCCTTTTATGAATATCATGTTTCTTCTCAGTCTCTTTCTTATCAGCCCTCTCTTATAAAAGGAAGTTTCATTTACATAGAAAAGTCATATTGTGAAAAAAATTGCTGCTCATATTTTAAAATAATTTATATATTTTTGAAAAGCTTAGCTCATAGCCTTGTTTTGTATAGCATTAGATCAAATTATCATATTAAAAATATCTTCTCATGGCTGGGCACAGTGGCTCACGCCTGTAATCCCAGCACTTTCGGAGGCCAAGGCAAGCGGATCACGAGGTCAGGAGATCGAGACTACCCTGGCTAACATGGTGAAACCCCGTCTCTACTAAAAATACAAAAAACTAGCCAGGTGTGGTGGCCGGTGCCTGTAGTCCCAGCTACTGGGGAGGCTGAGGCAGGAGAACGGCGTGAACCCAGGAGGCAGAGCTTGCAGTGAGCCGAGATCGTGCCACTGCACTCCAGCCTGGGAGACAGTGAGACTCCGTCTCAAAAAAAAAAAAAAAAAAAAAGGCTTCTCATTTTTGTATTAGAAAGATGACAACTTTACAAGGCAAGGGAATTCTGTTCTTCACTTCCAAATGTATTGAGGAACAGAAATTAAGATTTTAAAAATAATTAATAATGACAGTAACAACAATCATACTCATATAAATCAAAGGAAAATAAATCCAGAACAAAACTCAAGATCATCTTTCCAAGCTTTATTTAAGTGGCAAAACAACTTAAACTAAAATATCTGAACATATGGGTATTGCTTATCTGTGACATGTGATTTAAGTAATTTGATACTAAGAAAGGGAATGTGTTTTTAATGGTGCAGTTATTAAATAGGTATAGTTATATGTATAAAAATTAGAATTGATATCGATAACCTTATTACTTGTATTTCAATATACTTTTTTATGATTGTAAGAATTTGCATAATCTTGTGTATTCCCGTGGGAGTAATGTTATTCTTATAAACATCACTGATACAAATTTCCAGGCAGGAAGGAAAAAAAAAATCTGAGAACCATCCTTGTCTAACTTTCAGCAGGAATATAAACTATTTTAAAAGCCAACTATTGTAGTAGTATTTTAATCATATTTCAGTATTTCCAATTGTTTACAGTTGCTTAACTGTGATATTTTCTTTTCTTTTCTTTTTTTTGGGGGGGACAGGATCTCCTTCTGTGGCCCAGGCTGGAGTGCAGTGGTGCAATGATGGCTCAGTGCAACCTTGACCTCCTGGGGTCAGGTGATCCTCCCACCTCAGCCTTCCAAGTAGCATGATCCACCACACGCAGCTGGTTCTTGACTTTTGCATTTTCAGGAAAATTCTGTTATTTTTCCACATTGCTTGACTCTTCCACATTGCTTGATGCTTCCAAATTGCTTGACTCTTCCAAAGGTTCAAATACACTATCTATTCAATGCTTCCTAAAAAACCATGCTAAACTTAGTGGCCTGAAACAACAACAATTTATTTCTCATGATTCTGTGGACTGAGGGAGGTGCTGGCTAGGTGGCTTCTGTTCCATCTAGTAATAGGCTGGGGTCACTCACGTGGTGGCTGGCTTCATCCGGAGGTGGGGCTGGGCTTGATCTTCCAAGAAGGCTTCAACCTCATAGCTGACTTCTCAGTGCTCTTCTGTGGCCTCTCTTTCCCAATGTTGTCTCTCATTATTCAGCATAGAGCCAGTTTCAGTTCAGCATGGCACCTGGCTACCTAGCGGGACGGAAAAAGCAGCCAGCCCTCTTAACAGCTAGGCCCGGAACTGGCAAAGCAGCACTTCCGCCACTTTCTATTGTTCCTGGCAAGTCAGGAGGGTAGCACAGCTGGAAAGGAGGGGAAATAGACTCCATCTCTTGTTGGAGGAGCAGCGTGGGAAGAGCCGAAGGAAATACTGGGAGCCATATTTGGTGATGAGCTGCCATGGCATCCTTTATGTATTAAAATAAAAACCCCTGACGATGGTATGCTTTTTCGTATTACAAATGAGAAAACAGAAAGGTTAAATGGGCAAATCATTGTGGAGTCAAAAGCAGAAGCTGTATTTTCAGACTTATGGTCCAGTAATTTTTTTCCTTTCAGTTTTACTTGACTAACATTCATCCAAATATTTTATTCTGGATTTCCGAATAAGGTTATCAAATCTTCACTCAGTTGTCCACAGTAGTTTTGTTGTTGTTGTTGTTGTTTCTTTATTTGGTTTTTGTTTGTTTTTGTTTGTTTGTTGAGACTCTGCCGCCCAGGCTGGAATGCAGTGGTGCGATCTGCAACCTCCATCTCCTGGATTTAAGCAATTCTCCTGCCTCAGCCTTCCAGGTAGCTGGGATTACAAACATGCGCCACCACGCTCGGCTACTTTTTGTATTATTAGGAGAGACAGGGATTCACCATGTTGGTCCAGTTGATCTCGAACTGCTAACCTCAAGGGATCCTCCTGCCTCAGCCTCCCAAAGTGCTGGGATTACAGGCCTGAGCCACCACAGCCAGCCTACATTAGTTATTTTTAAAAACCATTGCTTAGAAACCTTCAATTCTAAAATTTCAAGTAGGCATTCATGCCTAAGTTTTTTTTTAGTATAATGCTCTAGTATATCTAATTCATGTCTTTAGAATGATTGTGTAGCTAGTGTTTTATGTTTTGTTTTGGTTTGGTTTTTACCTAATTTTAACAGCTTAGCAATGAAAATCACATTTATTTATTTATTTATTCACTCAACAAATAATTTATTGAGCTCCTGTGATGTGTCATGTATTATGTCAGGCCCTTGGCATCCATACAGGAATGAGGAGGAGTCATGGCTCAAGGAACCCACAAGGTTACTTATCTTCAGTAAGTAAGTTAGGTTTGTTTAGTCAGATGTATCTGTTGTATATCTTCACAAGCCTTCACTTAAAAACTTGCTGTTT
The DNA here is from genome assembly GCF_028885655.2 of Pongo abelii. Taxonomy (NCBI): domain Eukaryota; kingdom Metazoa; phylum Chordata; class Mammalia; order Primates; family Hominidae; genus Pongo; species Pongo abelii. The sequence continues at coordinate 111,553,396 of NC_071991.2, forward strand.
TCTAGAGCTTATAAAGCAATATAAAATATTAAGCACCCAGTAGTGAGTGTAACTGGGTTGTAATTCCCAAACTTCTGTGTTTTAAAGTAGATGCACATTTGTCTTTTTCTAGTTGTCTAGTGCAATGTAAATATGTTATCAGTTGCTTTAGTGAAACTGAGGTACCAGTTGGGATACTGTAGTGCAGAGGTAGGAATGTTGACAGGGATTCATGTCACAGGTCTTAACTTTTCGTATACTAATTATATAATCTTGAGAAAGTTACATAATCTTTCTTGTTCTCAGTGTCCTCATATTTAAGTTTGACTAGATAATTTTCATATCCTATGAATAACATCAGTTACCTACATTAATTGTTTAGCATTATTTCCTTGTTCTCCTTCCTTAGTTCTCTCACAAATGAAAAGAAAGCAAATGATTTGTACACATGAAATAGTTTCAGTGGCAATCAAAAACTATATCAGGGAGATAAGAAAATTGCTTTGTTATAGCTCTAGAATCTTGATGGGAGGAAAGTGGGGGGAGGTTGAAAGGGGAGAACTTGGGAATTGCTTTTTACCTTGGAGATTTTCATATTTCTTCCTCTATCCGAATCTTTACCATCCCTCCTTCCTTGAGACTGTCTTAATAAGCTGCAGTTATTGATGGGAAGGTGTCTGCTGACTCAAGTTATGTTGAGTGTGCTGAGGAAAAACGGGCTAGAAAATGAAAAGTTCTCCTCTAGTGCATTTTTTTTAAGTTAAAGGTCCAATAGCCCTCCTGCTATTGCATCAGTTCTCTGCAAATGCTGAAGTATAATCATACCTATCTTTGAGTTTAAAAATGACATTTATGATGATTTCATTAGCTTAAACTCACCTTAAGCACAAAGAAAACAGTTTTATCTGCTTTGAATATCTTTAAAGTTTGGCTTCTCTGTTTCATTGTATATTTATATTTAGCTTCTGATAATAATTTCATTTTGGTTGTCTGATCACAATAAGAGTTTGCTCTGTCCGATTTTGTGAACTATTATACTTTTCCTTTTAACGTATGGGTCATTACTTAACCATTGTTAGCCCTTATTTCTAGCACATTTATTATTCTATTTGACCATGATTGTGTTCTGCTATATGTGTTATCTTTCTGAGGTGGAATTTTTTTTTTGGCTGAATATCAAGACTACTGTTCACCTGTATGTATTTATATCATGAATAAAATTCAGACTTTAGGCAACTTGCTTTATTCTGGTTTGTATTATTTCTCATGAGTTGCTTTTTGTTTTGTACATCTAACTAGGTTTCTTTCTGAAATTTAAAGTTCTCCTGTGGCATTATCTTGTGACTTTGCCATCTTCCATTTCTTCTCTCTCCTCCCTGTCTCTCTGTCTTCCTTTCGTTCTTTCTTCTTCACTCCCTCCCTTCCCTTCCCTTGATTATTCAGTACTTTGCTTATCTGCAAGGCACTAGGCTGGATGCTACCATGTTTTCCCTCAACCTGTTTCTTAGGCTATTTTAACTTTCCCCACTCCGTTTTATTAATCTTATTTTTGCCAATTTCTTTTAAATTCTTCACAGATCTATTAAAAACAGTTTCTAGCTAAAAAAAAAAAAAAAAAAATGTATGAGCTACTTAGATGTTAGCTCTGGTTTCTATTTATGCATGTCAGAATTGTCTTAAAAGAACAAACACCGCCGGGCGCGGTGGCTGACGCCTGTAATCCCAGCACTTTGCGAGGCTGAGGCAGGCTGATCACGAGGTCAAGAGATCCGAGACCATCCTGACCAACATGGCGAAACCCCCGTCTCTACTAAAAATACAAAAATTAGCCGGGCGCGGTGGCACGTGCCTGTAATCCCAGCTACTCGGGAGGCTGAGGCAGGAGAATCGCTTGAACCCGGGAGGCGGAGGTTGCAGTGAGCCGAGATTTCGCCGCTGCACTTCAGCCTGGCGACAGAACGAGACTCCGTTAAAAAAAAAAAAAGGTAACAAACACTAAAGGACAGAAATAAAACTCAGCTCTGGGCATTCATTTTCAGCATAATATCTTTTTTTTTTTTTTTTAAGACAGAGTCTCGCTCAGTCGCCCAGGCTGAAGTGCATTGGTGCGATCTCGGCTCACTGCAACCTCCGCCTCCCGGGTTCAAGCAATTCTCCTGCCTCAGCCTCCTGAGTAGCTGGGACTACAGGCACGCGCCACCACGCCCTGCTAATTTTTGTATTTTGAGTAGAGACGGGTTTTCGCCATGTTGGCCAGGATGGTCTCAGATCTCTTAACCTCATGATCGCCCACCTCAGCCTCCCAAAGTGCTAGGCCTGAGCCACCGCGCCCGGCTTCTCAGCATAATATCTTTTCACATCATAGTCTTTGAGCTGATATTTTCCTTTTGAGTTGAAATCAGACATATGCATTCTGAGTTGATTATCATAGCTTTCTCTGTAATAGTAACTGGTTGCCAAATACTACTAAATGTGCTACCTGATGTGCTAATAGAAAGGGCTTTGCAGTAAATGTCTTGGGAATTAAGATTAACTATAATCACTAAGTCCTATGATCTGAAGCACTACAATCTGTTTACATGTATTTGTTGTCTTCTTATACCAAATGACACAAGAATTAATCAATGTATTAATTATAACTTGCAAATAGTTCATGCAAGATGCAGTATATGCATTGTTGTATTTTTTTTTAATTTCGTTTATTATGTTTTTTAGAGACAGGGTCTTGTTCTGTTTCCCAGGCTGGAGTGCAGTGGTGCAATCATAACTCACTGCAACCTCGAACTTCTGGGCTCAAGCAGTCCTCTGACCTCAGCCTCTCAAGTAGCTAGGACTACAGGTGTGTGCCACCATGTCCAGCTCTTGAATGGTTGTTTATATATCCACCTGTTAAATCAATGATTAGTATATGTAGAAATTTCAGAGGAGAAAACTATATTTGAAGAAAATCAAATAGGCATCTGATTTTGAATGTTTAGAACAGTGCTTTCCAATAGAAACATTCTGTGATGATATAAATGTTCCATACTCTTTGCTGTTCAACACAATGGCCACTATCCACATGTGGCTACTGAGCCCATGAAAGTGGCCAATGTCACTGAGGAAATGAATTTTTTAATGTGTTTAATTTTAAGGAATTTAAATATAAATGGGTACATGTGGCTAATGGCAAACATGTTGAACAGTGCAGATCAAGACTATTTAAAATGTATTTGATTACAAGTGATAGACCACTGAATATCAAAATATGTGACCTTACTCATTTTATGTGTAATCATTTTATGGGAAATTTTACTTAATTTACATTTTTCTAAGTAAAAAAATGCAATTAAAATGCAAATAAACATATTTAATACAGTGAGTGGTGGTGACTAGATTAATTTGGTGGTAGGAGGGATTAGCTCCATTCCGTAATCTCTGTTATGACTCTCCCACTAGCCACCTGAATGGTAAGTCCAGGTAAAAAACAGTACAGTATGCATGCCGCAAATATTATTTCAATACGAGTGTCCTCATATTCAGAGTAAGAAGAACAAGGAAATGATAGATCTGATGCTTGAGACGTAATCAATGACTAACAAAGAGAGAGACAGTGTTTCTAGCTCTATTTTGACTATATATATATTTTTAAATCAGAAAGAACAATCTTTGGATTGAAAACATGCTAAACAAATACCATTAAAAAGGAAACTGAATCCATAGGGAAAGGATTGTAAAAAAGCAGCTCCTTGTTTCCAAACCTAGCATGAACAAATTTTATTCCCCTGTAAGTTGATAACATTTGTAAATGAGGTTTGTGAAACTTCAGTCTGGAAAGTTTTAGTAAATGTGGAGAGTAGAAATGTTGCCTAAAGAATTGTGCAAAGGGTAGATACTAAGACCTCCATTTAAACAGAAAGAAGGAGAGAGGGAGGAGAGAGAGAAAAAGAGACAGAGAAAGGTAGGTGGGTGCTCAAACTTACAAAATTGTGACCAGAACAGATAACTAAAGGGATGACTTATGACCTTTAAAAAAGGAAAGCAGTGTTCACTAGAAGCAACCATGAGTTCACAGAGAAAAACTTTTGTACAACTAACCACACTGTTTGTTTTGACTAAGGAAAAAAGAAAAAAACATGTTGTAGATTGTCTATATGTAAAGTAATTGAAAAGGCTTCCCATGATAGCCCAAATAAGATAAAGAAATAAGGAGGAGATGATAATGTAGTTGGGTAGATCATAATTAGTTGAACATCCAAGCCCAAAGAGTACTGATTAGCTGAAGGGTAAACTCTGTGTGTGTGATAAAGAGCTCAGTCTTTAGTCCTGTTTCTGTTTTTGTTTTTTCACCATTTGTTTCAGTGGCTTACATTTGCGATGAGCAAGCTCCTTTGCATAAAAAGCAATTCAAGAAAAACAAAAATATTCATGGCTATATGGTAGTCCATGATGGTAGTATTCATGGCTATATGGTTCTATCACTTATAATCAAAAGAACCAACCAAACAAACAAAAAACCTGTTTGTGACATACTACTCTACTCATCATGAGTGTTAGCCCATCTGTGCCATGTTGTTTTAGTAATCATCTCCATGCCCACACCTTGATAGAGTAATACACGATTTAAATTTTAGTTCTTTTCCAAATGTTCCAAATTTCTATAATTATCATGTGTTATTTAAAAAATCACTTCCTTTTCCATCTATTTCACAGTATATGGATACTGTTTTAGAAGATGTGGACATTATAGTTGATTTAGGTAAGCTATCAATATTAGATTGCCAAGAGGACAATCTGATTCCTTTTTAAAAATTAATTACTTCATTATTTTAAAATAGAGATGAGGTGTCACCATGTTGCCCAGACTGTTCTCGAACTCCTGGGCTCAAGCAATCCTCCCTCCTCAGCCTCCCTAAGTGCTGGGATTGCAGGCATGAGCCACAACGTCTAGCCTTTGTTCTTTTTTAAAGCTTTGTTTTCACAACTATTTTATGAAAGAGAATAGAGACACTACTCCCATTCTACTTTTTACTCACTAGATTGGAGTTTCTCACCTAGTTAATAAATTTTAAGAGGTATCAGACAAATTGGAAGGCATTCATGAGATAGTGAATAGGATGCGGAGAAACTTATTAGAGTGATTAGAGCCCATTTTATTTGATTCTAGGGGATAACATGAGAACCAATAAAGTCTAAGCCTTAAAGAGATGGACTTAGGCTGAGTTTAAAGAAAAATGTTTCAACAGAGTATTCTAAAGGGTTAGTAAACCACCTATTAAAAGAGTGAGTTCTCTGTCACTTTTAGGATTCTAGCAGACTTTGAATATCCAATTAGCAGGGAGATTTGTTGAGCAATTTCAGATAGCACAAAGATAACAGCCTATCCAATCTTAGATTCCTATTTTCTGTAGCAAAGCCTTGAAGATGATTAGCACACTTTGGGAAGTGAGTGTTACCAATTGAGTAGTCAGGCCATGTTCTAACTTCATTTTTACCCTTTTCCCTTGTTCTTCATGGCTGAGTGCTTTAATGACACCTTACCTGATGGCAGTGTTGGAAGAAGAAAGTAGTCAGACTTCTCCAGAAATCACTCCCTTCCCTCCCATCTGTTGAGGCTCACTGCAAAGCCTGAATATTTGAGAACCCTTCCTGAGAGTCTTACCCACGAAGCATTAGCTTTAGACTCCCTCATTATACCCAAATCATATTTATTGCAACATGGGCTAGGATTTAAATTTCTAGAGTAAACCATTGGAGCTTCTCTTCTTGTTCCTAGATCTCAGCTTACTTTCTTTTGGAGTTCCATTCTGACAAAATGGCCCTTACTGATTTCCAAACCCCAGTTCCTCACTTATGGCCACTTTATATTACTGGAATTTTGCTAGAGACCCATCACTGGAGTGATACTGGAAGTTTGTCTATCCAGAAAATGCCTCAACTATTCCATGCTCTTGCCTGTTATTCCTATGACTGAAATTTCTACCCCAGAGACTTCAGTCCCCAGGATTTCAATCAGGTGAGTAGCTCCAAGGTAACTATGGCACAACAGCATTCCAAGAATCCATTTCTTCTTTGTTCAGATGTCTAAGTATCAATGGCCTCCAAGATGTGTTGTCACTATGCTTACTTACTTTTCAAGACCTTGTGCCACCTCAGCTTGGTTCTTCAGATTTTGCCTGTACTGTTATTGGAGATTCTTGTAAATCTTTCAACTTTGGTCTTTTGCATTCCCAGCTAAAACTTTCCTGATGCCAGTCTTGATGTAGTAGATGAATTTACTGATTTCTCCAGTCTTGGGCCCAATCTTGGATTTGTAAACTGTCAGGTATCACTGAAAAATCTTAAACATGGAACACTTGTGTTGAAACTTTTTCAAAACTCCAGTCAGCTTTTTATTGCTTTCCATATTTTAGGAATAGTTGCCAGATAATGTCAATTTTGTAACTAGTGTAACAAAAGGAAGAGACATGTTTTATATGAATGACACAAAGAATCAAGCTTAAGGTTTTCTTTTTGCTTTTCCCAAATTCAAAACACCACAAACAGCTCACTATTTTCTAAATACAGCAAGGACACTTTTCGAAATTGAAATTGTAAATATAACACCTGTGTGCTAAGCTCTGCAATGTGTGAAATTTGAGACTGTTGTTGCTAATGTTCAAAGCATAGAAAGTCTGAGTAGTGACTGTCTAGGATCAGCAAGTGTGCTCACCACAGTCAGTTCCTGGAGTTGAATTATTTGAAATTGGCAGGTGGTTTCTCTTTTTCCATAGATTTCATTCCCCTTTTCCTGACAGTGCATGTGTTTGGTGACCTCCACTGTTTATTTAGCTTCTGCATACATTCCTTAGGATTTGTTTAACGTGTGGTTTTTTTGGTTGCTTGTGTTTCTTGTTATGCTTGGCTACTACTAGAAGGAGGAATGGTGGTGGTCTGTTTTGGGTTGGCAGTCAAAACAAATGTGATACTCATTTTAAATATCTGGCTTTGAATTTTCATATAAAAATATAAGCACCATTTACATAAGTATATTGCTTGAATTGAATTTATTTTCCATTCCCCACTTGCTCCTAAAAGAAGTGCCTGTGAACTCCAAAATGATTTAAGAGAGAGCATCGGAAGGAAAGAAAAGTGAAGAGTGAGGGTAAGCCACTAACTGCTTAATCAAACCTGAATGAACCAAACAAAGTCCAACTGTGATTTACTTTCTACATCATAATTTGGAACTATTGCAACTGTGAAGAGTTAATCTCTCATTTATACCTTCTTACTTCTTACTGCCTTTCTGGTTGTTGTTTACTTGCTCTGTTACAAATTGGCAGTCACATCGCATACCCTATTATAGTTAGCACACTTTGGGGTCTGAGGAGGATGGGAACAAGAAAACAAAGAAATAGAAAATTAGAAAAATCAAAAGGAATTTGTGAATAGAAGATGTTTTCTTATTATTCGTATTGTCATTTTTAAAAAGCATTAACAGTAAGGTAGTAGAAAAAAATGACATTTGGAGTGGGTCTGATTTGGAAGGCCCTTCTGGGATCTCTCCACTCTGGGTTTTCAGAACCTTTCCATCGTCTAGTATTCTTCACATACCTTTGTCTGTTGGTTTTTAGACTCCTCTTTTTTTGCCCATTCATTAAATGCTACTCGTCCCCAAAGGCATTGTCCTCAGTCTACTGCTGTTCTTCTGCAATGCTTCAGCTACATGTATACATGTGTTAATGACCTGAACTTTTCTATTTCCTAGCTGTGATCTCTACCCAAAGCTTCATGTTCATTTAATTATAGCTGTTTATGAGAATTTTCCCTTAGTGACAGTAGGCACTTTAAATGGATCACTTCTAGAACTAATCATTTTATTATTCCCCTAAAGTAGTGTTTCTTCTCTGAAATCCTCTTAAGTTCTAGAATCCTAGCAGTCATTTTTGATTGCTCAGTTACTTTAAAGTTTCCCTATATCTATTCAATCCAGGACCAAATTCTGGTTCTGCATTGTGTGTGTGTGCATGTGTGTGTAGTGCAGTTGTCATGTCGCTCACTTGCTTAAGAAAGCCTTCAATTGTTTATTATTACCTTCAAGATAAAATCCAAACTACTTAAAGTGACACTGACATCTTTTAATGATTTAGTGCCAACTTACCTACTCATCTTACTGTTTTCACACTCCCCGGCTCATAACTTAATCTCTAGCAGTCCTGCTTGTAGTTCCCTACAGTCCTGCTTGTAGTTGCCTACACTACATACTGGTCCTTGCCATAATGCCTGTCTTTGCTCATGTCATCCCCTACCTGGAATAACTCTTTCTCATTCTTTTTAAATCTCAATCATTCCCTCTTTCAGAAAGAATTTCAAGCAATTCTTCTCAAGTAAGTTAGGTGTCATTCCTCCTTGCTTCCACAAAAATACGATGAATGCATGATACAATATATCAAAATTATCTTTTTATATATCTATCCCCTGCAAACTACTGTGAGCTTTTTAAAGACTCAGGATTATTCAGCTTCCAGTTCTCATCAGTTAACACAGAATCTGACATGTAATAAATGCTCAATAAATATTTCATTTACTTGATGGAAAAAAAGTCATTAATGAAGACTGAATACCTTGAAAATTTTTATTTCTGCTTTTGGATTTTGCACATAAAAACTCTTGGTAAAGCTCTTATCTATTCTCAGTCTTCACTTGGCCTCTCTTTTTGGCAACTGAAATGACTCCTTTTCTTTACAGCTCCTCCCTTTGGCACTCTCGTGGCCTGTGATCGGCTCCTGTTCAACTCTTCCTCTTGGGCTTCTTGACCACAGACTCAAATGCCCTGAGAGAATCAGAGCTGTCTCCTTGTCTTTCTTCTTCCATTGCCAATTTTATAAATGGAAGATCTAAATATATGTGTGTGTATGTGTACATATATAGTATATATATATATATATAGTATCTGTCAAGTTTTCAACAGGAAAAAAGGTCTCAGTCACACAATATACTATGTCATATGCAATGTTACGCCATTATATATTAGATTAAAAGAGTAAAGTTTACCAGCTGAAAACAAGAAAGTGCAAAACTTCTTTTTTGGGTCAATGCTTTCTGGACCTTCTGAGCAGCTCATCCTTATTCTTTACTTTGTGGTCACCTCAAAGCTGATTGCTAGTGACATTTTCATAGTGGTAAGTTTTTACAAAGATATCTAAAAACCACAATAAAAAGTTTATATTTTAGTTGGTATGCCTAGAATTATAGAAAATATCCATGACTATGTTTAACTTCTGTCTTTATCAGACATAATTCTCAATTTTATAAGTTGATGTGTTGATAAAATGGTGATTAAAAAGGAAGCAGATGTTTTGTGCATTAGGGAGCAATGAAGATTATAGAAAGTGTGTAACTGGAATAGCTATAATCTTCTTTTAGTTATTTATTCTTCTGATTTGCCATAATATGTCAAAGGAAAAGATTTTAGATCTGTAATAATTTTGGCAATATTAAAGATATTAAAATAATAAAATGAAAGTAATTGTGATGTGAAAAGTATTATGATCATTTGTTATATTTTATTCTTTATAGTACTAAAACATGAAGCTATTTAAATTTTTTTGGCTTTGAAAGCAGATATTTAGAGTTTTGTTATTATCACATCATACTTATGATAGTCCATATTGTTCTTAATTAGGGAGTATCAATTTACTATAGGTAGTCCTTAACTTCTAGGAGTTTATAGGTAAAATGGAAAGAATTTCAATATAATGTTGTATACAGTGGCCATGTCATGAACTGCCCTACAAATGAAATAAATTTTCAGTGACTTTTAAAAATGTTAGAAACAACCTACAAAAGCAAAATTGTCCCCTGGCTCCCTGCGTGGCCCCTGACTCTACTCATTTCACAATATTCTCCCATTGCTCTCTTAGCTGCAACTTGCCTTACCGTCTCTTTGTTATACCATAGGATCTTTGTTCAAAATCCTCCTTCTACTTGGAATGTTTTCCCCCGACCCTCCCAAATGCACACAAACACATACCACACTAGTTCCTATCCATCTTTCATTTTAACTAAAACATCCCTTCTTTTCAGAGCTTTATCATTCTAAACCAAATAAAGTCATTTTATAAAGTTTTTATGATACTTATTACTATTTATGATTATACGTTATTTGTGTGGTTATTTTACTGACATTTGTCTTTTTGGTAGCCTATAAGATTTATGAGATCAGAGATTATTTTTGGTGGTTCATTGTATTCCCAACATCTGGCCCAGTTTTTGGCACATAGTAGATGTTGGGTCTCTATATACTGGATGGATGAGTGAATGAATTTTTCAGACTACTGCCAGAGGCTTCTTCTTAAGATCAGTTCAGTTATGGCACTTTTCTTCCTTTGCTTTCCTATGGCTTTAAATACCATACAGAATACTTTTTATTATACACGACACATTTTGTCATCTTTCCCCAACATACAAATCCAGTTAGACTTCCAATTCATCCTAGCTACCTACCATCCTCCTTCTCCATGTTTTTGTCTCTCTCTCGGGGAAGGGGAAGGGGGAGAGCATTTCCCTCTGTGTTCTTGTTTTCCTTAAACTGGACCTGAAGTTCCCATTCCTGTGCTTTTTCCATGCTGTTCTATAACCCTGGGGTGTCTTTCTGTTTCCTTCATCATTTTCAACAATGAGCTTAAGTATCATTTATTCCTGAAGCTTTCCCTTGTTCTCTGTACATACCCTGTCTGTATTAACTACCCATTCTTCTGCATTCCTATGTTTTTACTTGTTATAGCATTTTCTCTTTTGCCTTGTCTGTATTCTTCAGTATTTTTTAAGTATGTTAAAGGAAGGGTTAATTTCTCATTCAACTGTGTTATTTCCCACAATTTCAATTATAGTGTATAGAATAATAATAGCTAATAAAATTTAAAAATAATTGAAATTTATGATTGCCGTAAATTATGAAAAAGATTGACTTAGTTATGGACTATCTTTAGGTGTTGATAAATTTTGTATTTAGAGAATATTGCATTTCTATATTTTTTCTCCAATCAGTCCCAATTGATCTGTCCCACGACTACTGTTCAGGTATCATTTCCCACCACAACATGACACTTTGCATCAGCTAATCAACCTGACACATACCTTAATATCTGTGTCTTTGTTCATCTATTTTTTAAGTCTAGAATACACTTTCTTACCTTACACTATTTTATTTATCAGAATTCTCACTGATGTATAGGTGAAGATTTTGGTCAATATTGTCTTCCTCAGGAAAAGTTTCTTAATTGCTCCTTTTCATTTCCCATTAGAATTTATTACCACTTATATTGTGGTTCTTAAAAACTGCTTGTTCCTTTCCTTAAGACTTATTTTATTCCAGCCAGGCGTGGTGGTTCACGCTTGTAATCCCAGCACTTTGGGAGGCCGAGGCGGGCAGATCACCTAAGGTCAGGAATTTGAGACCAGCCTGGCCAACATAGTGAAACCCCATCTCTACTAAAAATACAAAACAAACAAACAAACAAACAAAAAAAAACACAGCTGGGCATGGTGGCGGGCACCTGTAATCCCAGCTACTCCGGAGGCTGAGGCAGGAGAATTGCTTGAACCCAGGAGACAGAGGTTGCAGTGAGCTGAGATCGCACCACTGCACTCCAGCCTTGGCAACTGAGTGAAACTCCATCTCAGGAAAAAAAAAAAAAAAAGAAAGACTTATTTTTTTCCAACTTGTAGCCTAGCTTGTTGTACTCCAAAGCTCATGTGCTGCACTAGTATGCAAACAGGTTTGCTAATTTGTGCACTACCCAGTGGCCACTCAAGGGTTTGGGATATAACTAGCTGAAAGGGTTAATGAGTAGCTGGGCTTACCTACAATCATGGTTTCTTTATACTACATGCATGGAGTTTAAAGATAGATGAAGCCCCTTGAACTTTTAAAGTTAAAAAAAAAGAACTTGACAAAAGAATTGTTAGCATATTCAGTAACATAGTAAATAACTTCATATGGGGTATTTTATATCAGCTAAATTTATTAAAAAGTGAATCTTTTTTGGCCTCCTGTTTTATAAATTTTTTTTTTTTTTTGAGACAGAGTCTGCCTCTGTCTTGCCCAGGCTGGAGTGTAGTGGCACGATCTTGGCTCACTGCAGCCTCTGCCTCCCAGGTTTAAGAGATTCTCCTGTCTCAGCCTCCTGAGTAGCTGGGACTACAGGCCTGTACCACCACAGCTGGCTAATTTTTTTGTATTTTTAGTAGAGACAGGGTTTCGTCATGTTGGCCAGGCTGGTCTTGAACTCCTGACCTCAGGTGATCCACCCACCTCGGCCTCCCAGAGTGCTGGGTTTACAAACGTGAGCAACCGTGCCCAGCCTAGAAATTCCTTAAAATGGGAGTTTTAAATGGTATTACTACTCCATTCATAGATTTGTACTTGGTCTTTACAAATTTACTGCTTTTCAGATTTAGTTTAGATAAGGTTTTCCTTTTTATAGTTTGCTAAGCTCAAATGTTCACTCTTAAATTAAAAATGGTTCTGAGTTACCAATGAAAATGTATGTGTGAGTGTGTGTGTGGGTGGGTGTGCATGTCTGTCTGTCTAGAGGAAAAAATATTATGTAAGTTTCCACAGGGATTCTCTCAACACTTGGTAGTAGAACAGAAGAAGAAAATACAGTGGTAAACAAATAAAACTCCCACTACTGTCTTCAGCAGACATCATGATAAGTACTTCACATGCATTATCACATTTAACCTTCGTATTAACCACACTTTGTAGATCAGGATATCTAAGCTTGGATCGATTAAGGCACTAGCTGTCTAAGTTTTATTTGCAATTAATACATGTCAAGACAGGATTTGACATGTATTCATACCTATTCGATATCTATTCATATCTATTCGATAGGTAATCTGAAGAGACTTCCAATTGGGCTCTGACTAGATGGACACTGATTTCTAAAAGTAAATACCGAATTCCTGTGTTAGATTCAGTAGTCTAAATATAGCCCCCATTACAAGATACAAGCACAGAGGAAAGACTCATCCCCAAACCTTGGTGCCAGAATGAAAGTAAGGATATAGACGCAAGAGTCTTCCCTGAGGAAGTGGCCCCGGACCAAACTGTAGAGGCCATAGTAGGCAGGAATCAGGGGTCTGCTTATTAAAAGTTATTTCATTCTAATATATTCTACAAAATGAGTATAAGTATGGTAGATTCAGAAATCTAGTTTTGAGTTTAATTAAACTTTACTTCTTCTAGAACACAGGCCCATAATCTTAAAAAGCTTCTTATAAAGAAATGCCTCTTATCTGTGCCCAAAATGAATTGGTTTATATACCACACCTTCTAAATCGTTTGGCAAAAAGGGAGCCCTCCCTTATATATATTGAAATGACTCCAAACCACAGGAACCATACCATGGTAGCATCTGGGATTAATGTGATAGATGCTGCCAAGTCTTTCTCCCCACAGTTCTGATACCATCTCAGCCAGAACTGTAGGTCTATGTCAAAAATGTCCCACAGAGCCTACTAATTTACTTAAACTTTAAATCTGAGTAATTATCCATGATCAATCCATACCTAATAGTATTTTCCCAAACATCAAGTTTAAAAAAAAAAACTTTTCACTGAATGTCTGTAACAACAACAAAAATATGGCCATTGCCATCTTTTTCTTTATGTCACATTCACAACCCTGTTTGCAAGCATCACCAGACCTGCATGAGCAACCATAGATCTTTTACATTTTCACCACTCTTCCTTAAAGTAAACTTCCTCTCTTATTCATGTCTTAAAAACATAAGGTAGATGTAAACCTCATCTTTCTATTTTAGAGATTGCATACTGGCATATGTGACATGTAATAGTAGCATTGTTCATTGCATACTGTGCGTGTGGTGAATTCCGTGATATCAGAACAACAGAATAGCAAAGTCCAAGTCTTTGTTATTAAATTAATTAAAATGAAATCTAAAGAATATAACAGGAGTTTTAGCATTACTTATGAAATATTCAAATCTGCACTATTTTGTCTACTGTCTTACTCCAGCTAATCACATTGGCATATGTAACTTATACAAATGTTCACTGAAAGGCTACACACATCAACAAAATGAATCAGAAAAAGAAAACTTTCCTACAGCCTAATATTAGATCCATATAAATTCTCTGTATGTGTAGCATAACAAACATCCTGACTCTCATATAGCTATTCTTCTCATTGTAAACCAGTTATAGCTAAACTCAGGCTCTGATTTATTTTTATTGATTTTAAATAATCTGAAGCTTACACTTTTAACCCAATTGAAAATCCTAGAAAATAGCAGATGATCAGTAACAATATATAAGATTTAGTGGTGATTGGTTAGGGAATTTTTACCAAAGGACTTGCTATAAACCATTATAGACCTGACTGCTGACAAACCTTTACAATTAAATTTTCAGGTAGTTTTCCAATCCATGCAGTAATTCAATACTAGCATTCCCTCTGCTATTTATATCTACTTTTTCCACATGTCATTGCCTGAGCTTCTTTGTCTGTCAATCTCACTTATTCATATTTTTTTCAAACTGGCATCTGTTGACTTGTTCGAGTTCTCTGTTCCTACACTACTGTTTTTGAATTGTTTTATGGGCATAGAGATAAGTGATTGGTGAGGTGATTTGAGTTCTTATTCAAGAGAATGATGACAAGCTTGAAAGTAAAAGATGTAGTAAATGAGCCCTGCTTGATACTAGCCCAACATAGTCTGTATGAGTCTGAAAGCTCATACAGACCATGATAAAGCATGCATCCATCTATCCATTCACTTGTCAATTTATCAAATACTTATAGAGTACTAGAAATCAATGTTCAAGTTAGATATGCTACATGACATTTATTTTCAAAACAAATTGATTTATAGTTAAAATACATTTTAAGATGACCCATAGTTTCACTCCCAAATTTTTAAAAATATTTTAATATGTGCAAATGTGAGTCCGCTACTTGTCTCTATATATAAATCTTGCAGTTCAGAGGTTACAAAAATTTTACCTTATTTGAATTTTAATGAATTCCTTCATGTTCTTTGAACAGTTTTTGACTTATCAAAATTGCAAATTTGTGAATCATATATTAAGTCAGTGTTCATTTGAAAACAGTCAAGGCTGCATGAAAGTAAAACAGTAGAAATTCTGTGCATATATGTTATATGGGGACCCTTTGCATGATTCCATGACAGCTAGCAGATAGGCCTAGTGGATTTTATGATAGGAGCCCTCTGAACATGACCATAGGAGAAACTAAACAAAGTAGTGGTCATTTTGAATTATTCCAGGAAATTTGAAGAGAGATATCCTTGGTACCTTAAAAGTAAAACATTTTAAAAATATTCAAAAGTTATTTAGAGAAAAATATGACTATGCCAAATAGTAAGCATACTTTTCCTTAATTAATAATCAAAAACATCTCTTATGGTTTTGAAGAATTTTCAGCACTGTGCAACCATGTAATAAATGTGCACAGGTACCCCCGTATCTAATTTAAGCATTGAAACTAATATCTATATCTATCTAAATAGATATAGATATTGGCTATGACTATGTCAGATAGTAAGCTTACTTTTCCTTAATTAATAGTCAAAAACATCTCTTATGATTTTGAAGAATTTTCAGCATCACACAACCATGTAACAAACATATACATGTACCCCCTGT
Organism: Pongo abelii; assembly: GCF_028885655.2. Lineage (NCBI taxonomy): Eukaryota > Metazoa > Chordata > Mammalia > Primates > Hominidae > Pongo > Pongo abelii. Next base: position 111,569,029 of record NC_071991.2, read on the forward strand.
ATCTAATGTAAACATTCAAACTAATATCTATATCTATGTCAATTCAATATCAATACAGTTTGCAAATATCTTCTGTCATTCTATAAGTGTCTGTTTACTCTGTGGATAGTTGGGTTTTTGTTTTGTTTTTTTTTCTCTGCAGAAGCTCTTTAGTTTAATTAGGTCCCACTTGTTTATTTTTATTTTTGTTGCAGTTGCTTTTGGGGACTTAGCCAAAAATTCTTTGTCAAGACTGATGTTGAGAAGAGTATTTTCTATGTTGTCTTACAGGAGTTTTGTAGTTTCAGGTGTTACATTTAAATCTTTGATTGTTTTTTTTTTAAAACAAACAAACAAAAGAATACAATTATAAGATATAATACAAATTAAGAAACAGTATAACAACTTTTACATAGCATTTACATTGTTCTGGATATTATAAGTAATCTAGAGATGATTTAAAGTATACAGGAGGATTATGTAGATCATATGCAAATAGTACACCGTTTTATATAGGGCACTTGAGCATTCATAGATTTTGATATCCACTGGAGGTTGTGGAACTAATTCCCCCCTATAATAAGGGACACCTGTAATTGTTTTGTAAATTCTAAGTCAGCTATTAAATTCTAAGTCTGCTATTAGTGAAGTTCTATGGTCTGAATGTCCTCCAAAATTCATAAATATTATTATAATACTACCAATGTGATAGTTAAGAGCTGGAGCACTTGTGAGGTGATTAAGTCATAAGGGCAGAGCCTTCATGGATGGGATTAGGGCCCTTGAAAAAGGGCTTGAGGAGAGTGGGTTCACTGTCTTCTTTTCTGTCATGTTAGGAGACAACATTCCTCCTCTCTAGAGGAAGCAGCAACAAAGTGCCATCTTGAAAGCAGAGAGTAGCTCTCACCAGATACCAGTCCAGCTTGCACCTTGATGTTGGACTTCCCAGACTCCAGAACATGGCAGATAAGCAGCATAGATAAAGTTCTAGGAGTTGTGAGTTGATAAAATTCATTGTAATTAAGAGTGAATAAAATATATTGTAGGTTTTGTGGATGTGGCTTTACAACTGGGCCCAGAAAAGGGTAGGATTCAGATGGGTAGAAAGAAGTAAGAAGCAACATTAGGAATGACTGATTAATCAAGTGCTGAAGCAAAATATTAAACAGCATTTTTCCACTGATTTATTGTAAGCTCTATGAAGAATAAACTTTGAAAAATCAGTTTGTTTCTAACCCCAGCTCTTTTTTTTTGTCCTCTAAGAGACAGGGTCTTGCTCTGTCACCTAGGCTGGAGTGCAGTGGTGTGATCAGAGTTCACTGCAGCCTCAAACTCCTGGGCTCAAGTGATCCTCCTGACTCAGCTTCCCAAGTACCTTGATTTTGAGTTAACTTTTGTAAATAGTGAAAAGTAGGTGTCCAGTTTCATTCTTCTGAATATGGCTAGCCAGGTATCCCAGCACTATTTATTGGATAGGGAGTTCTTTTCCCATGCTTATTTTTGTTGACTTTGTTGAAGATCACGATTGTTGGCGTGCAGCATTATTTCTGAGTTTTCTATTCTGTTCTGTTGTTCTACGTGTCTGTTTTTGTATCAGTACATGCTGTTTTGGTTACTGTAGCCCTATAGTGTAGTTTGAAGTTTGGTAGTGTGATGCCTCTAGCTTTGTTCCTTTCACTTAGGATTGCTTTGGCTATTCAGGCTCTTTTTTTGGTTCTATATGAATTTTAGAATTTTTTTTTCTAATTCTGTCAAGAATGATGTTGGTAATTGATAGGAAAACTATTGAATCTATAGATTGGTTTGGGCAGTTTGGCTATGTTTAGGATATCAGTTCTCCCAAACTGTGAGCATGGAATATTTTCCCATTTGTTTGTGTCATCTCCCGATTTATTTCAGCAGTGTTTTGTAGTTCTCCTTGTACAAATCTTTCACCTCCTGTATTCATAGGTATTTCATTTTCTTTGTAGCTACTGTAGTGTGCTCAGCATCACTAATCATCAAATAACTGAAAATCAAAACCACAGTGAGATGCCTTCTTACACCAGGCAGAATGGCAATTATCAAAAAGTCAAAAAAACAACAGATGCTGGCAAGGTTGTGGAGAAAGAGAATGCTTATATATTGTTGGTGGGAATGTAAATTATTCCATTCACTGTGGAAATAAGCCTGGAGACTTCTCACAGCTCTTAAAACAGAGCTACCATTCAACCCAGCAATACAATTAATTACTGGATATATACCCAAAGTAAAATAAGTCACTCACTAAAGAAAAAAATAAGCATCCATATGTTCATTGTTATGCTATTCACAAACGCAAAGACATGAAATCAACCCAGATGCCCATCAGTGGTAGATTGGACAAAGAAAATATAGTAGCATATACACCATGAAATACACAGCCATAAAAATGAATTAAATCATGTCTTTTGCAACATGGATGTAGCTGGAGGCCATAGTCCTAAGCAAATTAACACAGCAACAGAAAACTAAATCCCACATGTCCTCACTTATAAATAGAAGCTAAACATTGCACACCCATGGACATACAGACACTGGGGACTCCTAGAGCCAGAGGGGAGGGAAGTAGGTGTGGGTTGAAAAATTACCTATTGGATACTATGCTCTCTACCTGGGTGGTGGGATCCATTCCCCAAAGCTCAACATCATGTAACATTCCCATATAACAAACCTGCCACATGTACCCCCTGTATCTAATGTAAACATTGAAACTAATCTCTCTATATATAAATATAAACTGATACATATATATATGAAAAAGAATGTATCACGCAAATTCTTAGAAACTTGGTAATAGATTATAGCTCATAAGTAGATTTGTCACAAGATTTGGGGGAAATTGAATTATACAAAGAGAATTTTAGATAAATGTTTATGAGATAAAAATTATGAATATGCTTAAATAGGAATGGGCAGGTAGGAAGGGAGAATTGATACTGTATATATTTAACTTAGTTAAGATAGAAGATAACAGCCTACCAGTTATTTTCTTAAAGACACTGCCCCAAAGTTCTACAAAAACTTCTGGGCCTCATGATGAAGGGTTCTAGAGGGAATAAAGTATTCTGACTCTAAAACCACAGGGTATTTATAGCTAGACACTTATGAGGTATTATAGTTGGCTGACCTCAGGAAGAAAATGTAGTAGAGTGTTTTTAAAAACAAGGAGCATCTAAGGAAAAATAGATAAAGTTATTAAGAAGTTGGAGATATTTTTATAATAAAAGAGACTGAGTAAGTACATGTGAAAATAATCCATCATAATGAACCACATGAATATGTTGAATGGGAATTTCACCAAACTCTACAATACCAATGTTTTGGGCCCTTTTGGATCTCTTTTAGGGCCAAGCAAATCAAAGTATTTATTGCTTGTTTTTACATAATACAATTTGAAACTTATTCAGGATTATGGCCTAACTTATGAATATAAGAAACAAAGGAATTTAAACAAATTTATGAGTCAGGAATGAGTAATTATTTATTATGGTTACAAAGAAAAAGTTGACCTTATTGAGAACCAAAGGACTTAGTCTGGTTTATCTTCTTTTCTTATACTTTTCCTGAGAAAGATGAGACTGAAACTCAGGTTACTGATAGATCAGAAGTCCATACCACATTTGTGGTTTTAAGTTGTCATCATCCTGATTCATGGGCGCTATACTGCTAGTTATTTCTAGAGCATTACCCTTTGTATTCAGACCTGATGGAGTAGAGAGTGCTACTTAATATGGCCAAAGGGAGTAAAATGTGAATAGCAGTGATAACTCTGGATACATCTTGGTTTGTGTGCTTTTTAAATTGATCTCCCTAAATTCCCTTTCCTTGTAAATGAACCAACACAACACCACGTTTAGCATGATATATTGGTGACTTGGTTAAATTTTTCCCTTCTCTCCATTTACACAATTAAGTTATATTTTGTGAAAGTGGTGCTTCAGTAGCATATTATATGGTAAAGGCTAGTTACATCTAGATCCTTACATCACTATTTCAAAATTATGTTATAGGGAAAGTTTTTCTCGTATTAGAAACAAGAAGTAAAGGCCTTAAAATCCTTTTTACCATATTCTGCTATTTTCTGTGCTATGGTGACCAATTTAAAATGTATCACGAGTAATAAGGCATCATTTTTTTCTGCATAAAACAGACCAGGAAAATGGACACCAACTCAGAATTTTTCTTTTGTGAATACTGACTTGTTCCTTTTCTAGACAACTTTCCAGTAGTGGTTTTGTTTTTGTTTTTTAAATGGCAGACTTTAACTCTTTAAAAATGTAATCGGAATGCAGGTTTTTTGTAAAAGTAGGTTATTTGTAAAGTTCTATGAGTCCTGAACATCACAGACACAACATGGTAACATATTATTTCTTGAAATATAATAGAGGGAATCTAGTTCATTACTAGTTTGCTTATTTGATTAGAAATACTGTGTGTTACCCTTGGTCAAGTTACTTTGGATCAGTTACTTTTAACATGGTATTTACCTGGCAACTACACACTATTCTGAACCTACCATATGTTCAAGGCACAAAGTTGAACAAATGGAGAACTAAATGAGAAGGTGTTGGTAATTTTAGAAGAGATATTTGAGAAAAAAAAACTCAGCTCTGGAGCCAGGAGTATTTTGTAAACATATGAGGGAGATTGACTGTTATTATTTTTAAGTATCATTCTAAGGAGAAACTCTTTGAAAGTGTGTATGTTTTAAAAATTTAATTTGTGAATTGAAATTTTTGTAAGTATACATTTAAACACAAATCTGTACACATGTTATTATTCCTGTTTTTTCAGAAATAAATATATAGTAAATTTTTATTGGAATATCAGAAGTAAAACTTAACGCAACTGTCTTAATATAGGTTACCGCAGCAATTTACTAATTGTTAACTAATGAGTTGCATAAAAGCTTGTTAGTTGTTCACACTAGACATAGTGCTTATTTTTTAGCCATTACATGCTGATCATTCTGACTATTGCTAAATTCTGTTGTGTACTCCTAGTAATCTTTATATTCAGATTAGAACCAACCATCTGCTTCTTTCTATAATATTTGCCACAGAGTAATTTCTTGCTCTTAAACCTTGGACTTTAGGGGGCAGTGACTAATAGAGACACATTTGAGAGACACTTGGTCACTTACCATCTAGCTTTGCATCTTTGTTAAACTTGAATTCAAGAGAGCTAGAAAAGGCTGGTAGCCAAAAGAAGATTTTGTTATTGTAATTTTTATCACTGCCTGCCTCAAGCTAATAAAGGGCCACTTAGACACTTGCCAAGGGTAATTAATTTTTCTTCTTTCCCCTGTCCCCCTCCTCCTCCTCCTCCGTTGTAACTGGAAGCTTGCAATCCAATTACATTTTTAAAGAGTTAAAGTCTACCATGTAAAATACAAAACAAAATCACTACTGGAAAGTTGTCTAGAAAAGGAACAAGTCCATATTCACAAAAGAAAAATTTTAAGTTGGTGTCCACTTTCCTAGTCTCTTTTATGCAGAAAAAAAATGATGCCTTATTACTCGTGATACATTTTAAATTGTCATCATAATGCAGAAAACAGAATTTGATTTATATATATACACACACATATAGACACATGTATATACACATACATGTAAATATATGTGTATATACATATATTCATATACACGTATATAAACATATATACATATATACATGTATACATACGTATATGCATGTGTGTATACATATATACATTGTATACATATATACATATATGTGTGTATACATGTATACGTGTGTACATATATACATGTGTGTGCATATATACATATGTGCACATATATGTATACACGTATATATGTGTATATATGTATACATATATACATACACATACACACACGTATATTCCCTTTTGATATCAAGGATCTTAGACCCAACAGTGGGAAATTGCTCCAAAGAGTTAACAGTGATCATTAAAGAATCATTGTAGACATTAGTCAGTCTCCAAATAAATAGTAAAATGCTGATGAAACACTTAACTCCCAGTATTCTCTAGCTCTGGGTAATGAATGTGGTTTAAAATTAATTTAACCAGATCTAATAACAAAAACTAAAACCCTCTAAAGTATTTCCTGTCTTGTGGATAAATCTCTTATGTGTTGCTAGAAACAACCTTTTATTCCAAATCAAATTTTCTTTCCAACTCTGAGGATATGTTGATATAGATTATTTTAATTCAATAACAAGTTTGAGGTAGTACACTAACCTTAGTCATTATGTGTATATAAAATTGCAATCATCCCATTTCCTTTTGGAGTTTTATAGATAAGCTTCTTACCTGCCCTCTTGCCCCCTCATATATATATTTTAAATTATCTGTATACATTTTTAAAAGTTATTTTATAAATAATTATATAGAGAAGTAATTTGGTTATATTTTAATTTATTTTTTCAAAAGCTCAAAGTACATTTAAATCTGTACTTAAACCTAGCCAGTCCTGAGAAACAACTTTGAGTCACAATAAATAAGAGTTTAAGAAATAATAAGGATCAGTTCCGAATTACAGTGACAAACTAATAAATTTTCCCCAAAGCATAATAGGTTAACATAGCTTCTGCTAGAGGAGTGGGACAAGTAAAGACTCTCCACTCAGAACAACCAATATGTTCCTAAATAATTCTTTTCTCATTAATTGATGTTAATGTGGACTTAATCACTCTTCCGTACTGCCTCTCTGCACTTAGAGTCCTGCTTCTCTACCTTTATTAAAGGTAGGATCAAGTCACCTCTAGGAAATTCCCCCAGAGTACTTAATTCCCTGGCTCAAGTAAATGTGACTATTACTGTTCGTTGCAGATGATCTCATATGGAAACTCTATCTATCTATCTATCTATCTGTCTATCTGTCTATCTATCTAATCTATAATGTTTAGAAGTTGTAACCCATTAAATAGAAAGGCCTGATTTATAGTACCATCAGCCCCCTTATCTGAGACATTTTCTGTTGACATTGATGTATAATCATGAAAATGTTCCAGACCTGCTTTAAAAAGAGGGGTCACTATGGCTTGGGCTCTGATTTTAACTTAATCACCATTGATTACTCGTCTTTCTTAGTTACCATTCCTCCTAGTTGGCAGGGTTCCAGAACTACATGCAGTACTCTAGAAATTAAATCCTATTAGTACTCAATATAACAGGAGGATCAAGAGAGAGGGATTGTCTTGTATTTCCTACTTGTTGTGCTACTATTTATGCATTGTGATATCATGCATGCTTGAACTAGTGATTGAGGAGAAAATAGTTCTAATAGGAATTGGCAGTTAGCCCAGAAGTCCTACTCAATGCCTTGAGCAATATTAACATCCTCTCAGTGTTATGGAGGCTTGTAAAGATTGACGTTAGGATTTATTTTTCGTAATTAAATGGTATATTATTTGTTTTCTTTTTAAATTTAAAGATAGCAGTTTGCTCAATTGTTACGCCAAATTGGATTTTCAATTGAAGGTAATTTGAGATTTTTTAAATCAATTTGACCCTTCCTGCTTTGGCATTACAACTGCATATTATTTTATATGTTTTATATAATACAAGAATGAGAACAAAATATGTCTTTATCACGAAGAAAAAAAGAATACACCAACATTCTCAGTAGTTTGTTTCTTTCCCTTTCATTTCCATCTTTTGGAAAATTTTACTGCTTTTTTGGTTCTCCATCACACCTACTCTTACCTTGCTCTATGCAGTGAACACTTGCAGATATACATATTTTTATGTGTTTTTACTGCACTAGCACACATACTCAATCTGGAACATAAGCTTAAATGTCAATTTATGAAATAAGAGTTAAAAAAGAAAGGTAAAACAATTGAATTAACTTGACTTTTGGCTAATCAATATGTACTAATAGGCAAAACAATGGAGACATGGTTTTAATGTTGCCACTCACATTTAATAAGTGTAAACTTTATGATAGAAGAGAATCCTAAAATTTCTAGACTGAAATTACTTGTCAAATCTTTCTCCCAAGTTTGCCTTCCACCCTATGATTTTGTAAAATATACTGTGATATACAAGGTTTAGCTGATAGGCTTCTGAAGCCACAGAATTCTTCAGGATAGAAATTGCACTTCATGGAGTAAATGGAAGCTATGTAAATAGTACATCTCCTTCCGCAAGTTAGTTTTCATTTATTCCTGTTTCTTTTCTTTTTTTTTTTCCAGTCAGTCAGGTTCATATGAAGTCATCCTGTATTTCTTTCTCACTTACTCCACCTCATTGAAAAAACATCACCAGACTAAAATTTCTGTCAGAATATCTACTTTCACCCTTTCTTTTCATTTTCACTGCCACACCCTTTATTTCCTTAAATCTGGATTATTGCACGGCTGGTCTCCATGCCTCTAAGGTTTTTCCTTCCTACTCTTCAATCTTGCATATCCTCCCGTATCAACTTATACTGTCATAACATTAAATACCTTGCTCAAAATCTCACAACCAATCTCAAGATTTTAAGCTTCTAAATATTGTGCTCAGTTCTACTTGGTATCTCTGAAATAAAATTTGCCTCAGGAAGTTTGAATATGCTAGTACCCAATGTCAGGTATTCTCTCTCTTCATTCATATATCCTAACTCAAGATGCATAATTACTGTGAATCCTGACTCTTTTGACTGGATGACATCTTTCCCTTCGCAAGCTTATCTGATATTTGATGTTGCTATCATTTATTTGGCATTTAATGATACTGACATTTTTTAAAAAGGTTAATATTTTTATCTTTCCTCCTTAACAAACTCTATAAAGTCTTTGACATCAAAGACTATGTCCAAAGGGTGCTTAACATGTGTTAGACACATAGTAGTTGTTCAACAAATACTTTGAAGATTAATGGACAAATTAATAATTATGATTATAATAAATGGGACATTTTAGTGTAATTAAATTAGATGTGCATTTTAAAGAATAATAAAGCAGTCCTGGAACATCCTCTCCTTATTATAATTAAATTTGAATTTACTGGTCTACTTCTTCTAGTACTATGTCTAAGACATGAGAGCATTTTAAATTCCTACTCAATTAAGCTTTAAATGTACTTTACAATTTACAGATATAAATCACATTGGAATAAAATATCCTTCTTAATGTTATATGAAGTCAGAATTCCCTATAATATAAATCTTGGGTAACAATTTCTCTTGCAGGGGGAAACACCCCCATTTTCAAAACGACCTTTTAAAGTAATTTTGATAAAACTTACCAAAGGTTGCTGATTTGTATCTTTTTAGTTGCAGTGACATCTTTTAAGTGTAGATTAGAATTCTTTGTGATAATCTAATTGTGCTCTATTGACATCAAAAAGCAAGAGAATTTGTGTATTTGTATATGTGTATTTTGACTTCTTGAATTTTTGAATATATCTTTCAAACTCAGTTTCTACTACAAAACAGGAAGATAAAACAAAGTTATCTTAACCTTTTAGTGCATGATAATATTGATGTTACTATTTTGGTGTACAATCCAGTGGTCAAATGACCAGTATATCCTGTACACAAGGGGCTCACTAACAGGGTTTGCCAAGAACAAATAAAAATCTTTTTGATTTCTATAAACTGTAGTGTATTCAGTATGTGTGAGAATAAAATGACTTTTAAACATTTCTTTCAGAGTGGTAATAATAATGACATTGATTGTTCACGTTTCTGGAAATAAAATGGTCATTTATTCTAAAATTAATATAGAAGGTCTTTTTCATTTATTGTTAATTTTTGCATGAGAAATCATATCCTGAATTGCGCCTGACTAACCGTTACTATTGTCATTAACCAACAGCCATCATAGATAAGAATATTTTGTGCCTTTAAAATGTACCTTTTAGATATCACAAGTTGCATTAACAGAAAAATAACAAAATCATTATCTATTCTACATCAGAAGGAAGTTAGCTATAAAGAATAGCTTTTTGGGTTATTTTTTATTTGTACAGAATTTTCCAGTTGCTTTAAAATTGATATTGGTTGGAACATTATCAATGTTAAGGTACTATGTACTCTGGATTTAAATAAATATGTAGTTTTTATGATGAGAAGTTGGTAATTTTTACTTGAAAAAGTCTGTTTGAAATATATGAATTTATGCATAGCTGAGAATCCTGTAATAATAAATATCATTAGTACTAGATTTTGTTAACATTATAAAATATATATGCTTTGCCCCAAATGCTGAATTTATGGACTTTGAAATGAAAGCATTGCTTTTGCTAAAAATGCTTTACAATTTGGTCTCAATCTCAGGTTTTTCTGAAAATAATGTTTTAGAAAATTTTTTTATTAAAAATCTCACCTACATATGGTTTAAAGTAACCCATATCAGTCTAATTCTCAACCTGAATAATTGTAAGCATAAAACTTAATATTGCTATATTTTCTTAGGACTTCAGTGGTAGAATTTGAAATACTAAGAACATTCAGCATAGCTTTAGAAATATTAATATTATGTTTTATTGTTTTAGAGGTCTTAAATTTTTTAAAATAGTTTATAGAAGTTAATAGGTGTGAACAGATACTTATTTCTGAACTTTTAAGCAAACATCTAATCTGAATATTTAGGTGAGGTATTTCAGGGTAAATGTTTAAATCTGTACATTTAGGTATCCTTGAGAATTAGTTGAAATCTAGACAATATTACACTTGCTGTGTAGTATTGATGAAAATAGTAATAATCATGCTAATAACAATAAGAAGAATAAGAAGGAGGGTGATATCTAACATGTATTGAACACTTCCTACCTTTTTGGAACTATTCTGAGTACTTTATATGTACTCGCTTATTTAATCATCTAATAACCCTTTGAGATGAATACTGTTCACTTACAAAATTTACAGAAATAGGTAATGATCTATGAAGATGGAAATAAGTAGTGATGTGTAGAACTGACAAATAAATTTTCCAAGTTGAGAAAGCTAATAAGTGGTGGAGCTGTAATACAAACATGTATGATGTAACTTCAGAGCCCTAATCTTACCCTTTACATGGAAGTCCTAAAGACATAGTTTCCTCATTTGCAAAAGGGAGTCAATACTACTACAATAACAATTGCTGCCGTGGCTCCTACTACTACTTTTCATGAGATAGCAATACAGAATTAATAATAAAACATATTTTGAACCATACAAATGTAAACTAACCCTTTATCAAACGTGTCTGTATTAGTTCTCACACTGCTAATAAAGACATACCCGAGACTGGGTAATTTATAAAGAAAAAGAGGTTTAATGAACTCACAGTTCCACATGGCTGGGGAGGCCTCACAATCATGGTGGAAGGCAAAGGGGAAGCAAGACATATCTTACATGATGGCAGGCAAGAGCCACATGTGCAGGGGAACTCCTGTTTATAAAATTATCAAATCTCATGAGACTTATTCACTGTTACAAGAAGAGGATGGGAAAAACCCACCCCCATGATTCATTTACCCCCCACCAGTTTCTCCCACAACACTTGGGGATTATGGAAGCTATAATTCAAGATGAGATTTGGGTGGGGACATAGCCAAGCCATATCATTCCGCCCCGGCCCCTCCCAAATCTCATGTCCTCACATTTCAAAACCAGTCATCCCTTCCCAACGGTCCCCCAAAGTCTTAACTCATTTCAGCATTAACTTAAACGTCCACAGTCCAAAGCCTCATCTGAGACAAGGCAAGTCCCTTCTACCTATGAGCCTGTAAAATCAAAAGCAAGTTAGTTACTTTCTTGATACAATAGGGATACAGGCATTGGGTAAATACACCCATTCCAAATGGGAGAAATTGGCCAAAATGAAGCCATGCAGGCCCCACGCAAGTTTGAAATCCAGCGGGATAGCCAAATCTTAAAGCTCTGAAATGATCTCCTTTGACTCCATGTCTCACATCCAGGTCACGTTCCTATAAGACCTGGGTTCCCATAGCCTTGGGCAGCTCCACCCCTGTGGCTTTGCAGGGTACAACCCCCATCCTGGCTGCTTTCACAGGCTGGCATTGAGTGTGCAGCTTTTCTAGGTGCACAGTGCAAGCTGACAGTGGATCTACCACTCTGGGGTCTGGAAGATGGTGGCCCTCATCTCACTGCTCTGCTAGACAGTGTGCCAGTGGGGACCCTGTGTGAGGGCTCCTACAACGCCTTTGCCTTTTGCACTGCCCTAGCAGAGGTTCTCCATGAGGGTCTCAACCATACAGCAAACTTCTGCCTGGACATCCAGAAATTTGCATACATCCTCTGAAATCTAGGCAGAGGTTCCCAAATCTAAATTCCTGACTTCTGTGCCCCAACAGGATCAACACCATGTGGCAGCTGCCAAGGCTTGGGGCTTGAACCCTCTGAAGCCACAGCATGAGCTGTACCTTGACCCTTTTTATCCATGACTGGAGCAGCTGGGATGCAGAGCACCAAGTCCCTAGGCTGCACACAGCAGGGGGGCCCTGGACCCAACCCAGGAAACCATTTTTTCCTCCTAAGCCTCTGGGCCTGTGAAGAAGGGGCTGCTGTGAATGTCTTCAACATGCCCTGGAGACATTTTCCCCATTGTCTTGGTGATTAACATTGGGCTCCTCATTACTTATGCAAATTTCTGCTGCCAGCTTGAATTTCTTCCCAGAAAATGGGTTGTTCTTTTCTATCACATCATCAGGCTGCAAATTTTCTGAACTTTTATGCTCTGCTTCCTCTTGAATACTTTGCTGCTTAAAAAATTCTTCCACCAGATACCCCAAATCATCTCTCAAGTTCAAAGTTCCACATATTGCTAGGGCATGGGCAAAAGCCACCAGTTTCCTTGCTAAAGCACAGCAAGAATCACCTTTGCTCCAGTTCCCAACAAATTCCTCATCTCCATCTGAGACCACATCAGCCTGGACTTTATTGTTTATATCACTATCAGCATATTGATCAAAGCCATTCAACAAGTCTCTAGGAGGTTCCAAATTTTCCCACATTTTACTGTCTTCTGAGCCCTCCAAACTGTTCCCACCCATGCCTGTTACCCAGTTCCAAAGTCATTTCCACATTTTCAGGTATATTTACAACAGCACCCCACTCTTGGTACTAATTTACTGTATTAGTCAATTCTCATGCTGCTAATCAAGACATACCTGAGACTGGGTAATTTATAAAGAAAAAGAGATTTTATGGACTCACAGTTCCACATGGCTGGGGAAGTGTGGAAGGCACACAATTACGGTGGAAGGCAAAGGGGAGGCAAGACATGTCTGATATGGTGGCAGGCAAGAGCACATGTGCAAAGGAGCTCACCTCTATAAAACCATCAGATCTAGTGAGATTTATTCACTGTTACAAGAACAGCATGAGAATAACCCATCCCCATGATTCCGTTACCTCCCACTGGGTTTCTCCCAAGACTCAGGGGGATTATGGGAGCTACAATTCAAGATGAGATTTGGGTGGAGACACAGCCAAACCATATCAGTGTCATTTGAGGAGTTTAACACTTACAAAGACTGGCTACTTATACTTTTCATTGGTCCACTATGACTGGTGAAATATAATACTTATAAAATATAATGATTTTTTATGTGTGAAAATTTACCTCTTTAAAACTCAGGTTTTTGAGATAATATGATCCATAGAGACCACAGGATTATAACTAGATATACAGCTCATACAGATTTTAACTTTCATCTTCAGGTTCAATTTTGCTGTCTTTACAACATATATGTCAGTGAAAAAATGGTCATAGTTATATTAAAAGTTAAAAATGAACAAAAAACTTTATCCCAACTTATTAATTTATGATAAATTTGGAGTTCAAGGTTTAAGCTCTACCTTTGGCCTAACTGAAGAAGTTTAGGAGGACACATTGCAAAATTCAAGGATTCCTTAAATTACCTAGTATTTAAATGCTGTGTGTTCACTGAACCTTTGTAATAACCCCCTTATAACTTCTGAAATTATATTACTAAATAACTTCTGGGAGGCTCGACATATTTCCTGTTAATGAGCTCACAAACAGGAAACAGCCTTAAGAAAACAATACTGTGAAATAGGAACACTTTTAAAGGATTGATAGGAAAAAATAAAGAATAAAACCCACTGTGTGCTCTAAGATTTTATTAGGTTACTCCACCTGCAAAAACAGATGCTATATCTATTTCAGATCATTTTGTCAGTGATATTTTAGGCACTTTCTAAATAATAATCAATCTTGATTTTAGAAGTTAAAAACTTTTCAAGATTTAAAGAGCTCTCTGCTATACACTGCTATGGTAACACCACATTTTTAAGACATATATCTTTTTGTAATTAAGATTAATTTTTCATGGAAAATATCACTTCCATTTTTATTTTAATATTTTAAAAAGTAATTGAGGGATGATAATATTCACTAATTTATGTAAGTTGGGTTTTTTTGAAACTAGACTCTAACCTTGGATATTTGTTTCAAATATACTAGAAATAAAACAAGGATTTGGTTACAGCTTGGAAATAGTCAATTCATCTAACTACATGAATATTTGAGTTAGCCAGAGGTAGTCGGAAATTGGTTCTATTTATTTATTATTTGACCCTTTAATTACCTAAGTTGTCTCTAGTCCTTTTCTCTTTTCCTCCTTTCCAGTATTTCCCACTCTTCTGCTTGAATGAATTCCTAATCTTTCTCCCTTCTTAGAGCTTGAAGCCACTAGATTGTATTGGGAGTGAGAGTAGCAGAAACCAGAAAGGCACATGTACCTTGTTGCCCGTTTCACCTACCACAAGCCCAGAAGAATACAGATAATAAACCTTTATTTCCAACTGTGAAGTTCACCAGGTGGAGGTTAAAGATGAAAAGCATATTTACCATCTGATTAAAATATGGACCAAAGACCCCAACAGACACTTCGCCAAATAAAATATGTAGGTGGCAATTAAGTATATGAAAAGATGCTCCACATTGTATTCATCAAGGAAATGCAAATTAAAACAACAATGAGATATTGCGTGTATCTACTATCAGAATGGCCCAAATCCAGAACACTGACAAAAAATGCTGGCAAGGATGTGGAGCAACAGGGACTTCTGTTCCTTATTGGTGAAATGCGGAAATGGTACAGCCACTTCTGAAGTCAGTTTTGCAGTTTCCTACAAAACTAAACATGTTCTATGTGATCAGCAATTGTGCTCCTCTGCATCCCCAAGGACTGAAAACTTATATCCACACAACAACCTTCACATGAATGTTTATAGTAGGTTTAATTATAAATCCCAAAACATGGAAGCAACCAAGATGTCTTTCAATAGATAAATAGATAAATTGTGGCATATATGGACAATGGAGTGTTATTCAGCATTAAAATGAAATGAGCTATCACACTGTGAAAAGACATGGAGGAAATGTAAATGTGCATTACTAGGTGAAAGAAGCTTATCTAAAAAAGCTACATACGGTATGATTCCAACTGTACGACATCCTGGAAAGAGCAAAACTATGGAGATGTAAAAAGATCAGTGATTGTCAGGGGCTCAGGGAGGTAGGGATGTATAGGCAGAGCCCAGAGAACTTTTAGGGCAGTAAAACTACTTACTGTGATACTCTATACTCTAATGGTGCATGCATGTCATTACACTTTGTTTTTTTTTTTAATTATTATACTTTAAGTTTTAGGGTACATGTGCACAATGTGCAGGTTTGTTACATATGTATACATGTGACATGTTGGTGTGCTGCACCCATTAACTCCTCATTTAACATTAGGTATATCTCCTAATGCTATCCTTCCCGCCTCCCCCCACCCCACAACAGGCCCCAGTGTGTGAGGTTCCCCTTCCTGTGTCCATGTGTTCTCATTGTTCAATTCCTACCTATGAGTGTGAACATGCAGTGTTTGGTTTTTTGTCCTTGCAATAGTTTGCTGAGAATGATGATTTCCAGCTTCATCCATGTCCCTACAAAGGACATGAACTCATCCTTTTTTATGGCTGCATAGTATTCCATGGTGTATATTTGCCACATTTTCTTAATCCAGTCTATCATTGTTGGACATTTGGGTTGGTTCCAAGTCTTTGCTATTGTGAATAGTGCCGCAATAAACATACATGTGCATGTGTCTTTATAGCAGCATGACTTATAATCCTTTCGGTATATACCCAGTAATGGGATGGCTGGGTCAAATGGTATTTCTAGTTCTAGATCCCTGAGGAATCGCCACACTGACTTCCACAATGGTTGAACTAGTTTACAGTCCCACCAACAGTGCAACAGTGTTCCTATTTCTCCACATCCTCTCCAGCACCTGTTGTTTCCTGACTTTTTAATGATCACTATTCTAACTGGTGTGAGATGGTATCTCATTGTGGTTTTGATTTGCATTTCTCTGATGGCCAGTGATGATGAGCATTTTTTTCATGTGTCTTTTGGCTGCATAAATGTCTTCTTTTGAGAAGTGTCTGTTCATATCCTTTGCCCACTTTTTGATGGGGTTGTTTATTTTTTTCTTGTAAATTTGTTTGAATTCATTGTAGATTCTGGATATTAGCCCTTTGTCAGATGAGTAGATTGCAAAAATTTTCTCCCATTCCATAGGTTGCCTGTTCACTCTGATGGTAGTTTCTTTTGCTGTGCAGAAGCTCTTTAGTTTAGTTAGATCTCATTTGTCAATTTTGGCTTTTGTTGCCATTGCTTTTGGTGTTTTAGACATGAAGTCCTTGCCCATGCCTATGTCCTGAATGGTATTGCCTAGGTTTTCTTCTAGGATTTTTATGGTTTTAGGTCTAACATTTAAGTCTTTAATCCATCTTGAAATAATTTTTGTATAAGGTGTAAGGAAGGGATCCAGTTTCAGCTTTCTACATGTGGCTAGCCAGTTTTCCCAGCACCATTTATTAAATAGGGAATCCTTTCCCCATTTCTTGTTTTTGTCAGGTTGGTCAAAGATCAGATGGTTGTAGATGTGTGGTATTATTTCTGAGGGCTCTTTTCTGTTCCATTGGTCTATATCTCTGTTTTGGTACCAGTAGCATGCTGTTTTGGTTACCGTAGCCTTGTAGTATAGTTTGAAGTCAGGTAGCATGATGCCTCCAGCTTTGTTCTTTTGGCTTAGGATTGACTTGGCAATGTGGGCTCTTTTTTGGTTCCATATGAACTTTAAAGTAGTTTTTTCCAATTCTGTGAAGAAAGTCATTGGTAGCTTGATGGGGATGGCATTGAATGTATAAATTACCTTGGGCAATGTGGCCATTTTCACAATACTGGTTCTTCTTACCCATGAGCATGGAATGTTCTTCCATTTGTTTGTATCCTCTTTTATTTCCTTGAGCAGTGGTTTGTAGTTCTCCTTGAAGAGGTCCTTCATGTCCTTTATAAGTTGGATTCCTAGATATTTTATTCTCTTTGAAGTAATTGTGAATGGGAGTTCACTCATGATTTGGCTCTCTGTTTGTCTGTTATTGGTGTATAAGAATGCTTGTGATTTTTGCACATTGATTTTGTATCCTGAGACTGCTGAGGTTGCCTATCAGCTTAAGGAGATTTGGGGCTGAGAAGTTTTCTAGATATACAATCGTGTCATCTGCAAACAGAGACAATTTGACTTCCTTTTTTCCTAATTGAATACCCTTTATTTCCTTCTCCTGCCTGATTGCCCTGGCCAGAACTTCCAACACTATGTTGCATAGGAGTGGTGAGAGAGGGCATCCCTGTCTTGTGCCAGTTTTCAAAGGGAATGCTTCCAGTTTTTGCCCATTCAGTATGATATTGGCTGTGGGTTTGTCATAGATAGCTCTTATTATTTTGAGATACGTCCCATCAATACCTAATTTATTGAGCGTTTTTAGCATGAAGGGTTGTTGAATTTTGTCAAAGGCCTTTTCTGCATCTATTGAGATAACCATGAGGTTTTTATCGTAGGTTCTGTTTATATGCTTGATTACGTTTATTGATTTGCGTATGTGGAACCAGCCTTGCATCCCAGGGATGAAGCCCACTTGATCATGGTGGATAAGCTTTTTGATGTGCTGCTGGATTCGGTTTGCCAGTATTTTATTGAGGATTTTTGCATTGATGTTCATCAAGGATATTGGTCTAAAATTCTCTTTTTTGGTTGTGTCTCTGCCAGGCTTTGGTATCAGGATGATGTTGGCCTCATAAAATGAGTTAGGGAGGATTCCCTCTTTTTCTATTGATTGGAATAGTTTCAGAAGGAATGGTACCAGCTCCTCCTTGTACCTCTGGTAGAATTCAGCTGTGAATCCTTCTGGTCCTGGACTTTTTTTGGTTGGTAAGCTATTAATTATTGCCTCAGTTTCAGAGCCTGTTATTGGTCTATTCAGAGATTCAACTTCTTCCTGGTTTAGTCTTGGGAGGGTGTATGTGTCGAGGAATTTATCCATTCCTTCTAGGTTTTTCTAGTTTATTTGCGTAGAGGTGTTTATAGTATTCTCTGGTGGCAGTTTGTATTTCTGTGGGATTGGTGGTGATATCCCCTTTATCATTTTTTATTGCGTCTATTTGATTCTTCTCTCTTTTCTTCTTTATTAGTCTTGCTAGTGGTCTATCAATTTTGTTGATCATTTCAAAAAACCAGCTCCTGGATTGATTGATTTTTTGAAGAGTTTTTTGTGTCTCTATTTCCTTGAGTTCTGCTCTGATCTTAGTTATTTCTTGCCTTCTGCTAACTTTTGAATGTGTTTGCTCTTGCTTCTCTAGTTCTTTTAATTGTGATGTTACGGTGTCAATTTTAGATCTTTCCTGCTTTCTCTTTTGGGCATTTAGTGCTATAAATTTCCCTCTACACACTGCTTTAAATGTGTCCCAGAGATTCTGGTATGTTGTGTCTTTGTTCTCGTTGGTGTCAAAGAACATCTTTATTTTTGCATTCATGTCGTTATTTACCCAGTAGTCATTCAGGAGCAGGTTGTTCAGTTTGCATGTAGTTGAGCGGTTTTGAGTGAGTTTCTTAATCCTGAGTTCTAGTTTGATTGCACTGTGGTCTGAGAGACAGTTTGTTATAATTTCTGTTCTTTTACATTTGCTGAGGAGTGCTTTACTTCCAACTATGTGGTCAATTTTGGAATACGTGTGGTGCAGTGCTGAAAAGAATGTATATTCTGTTGATTTGGGGTGGAGAGTTCTGTAGATGTCTATTAAGTCCGCTTGGTGCAGAGCTCAGTTCAATTCCTGGATATCCTTGTTAACTTTCTGTCTCGTTGATCTGTCTAATGTTGACAGTGGGGAGTTAAAGTCTCCCATTATTATTGTGTGGGAGTCTAAGTCTCTTTGTAGGTCTCTAAGGACTTGCTTTATGAATCTGGGTGTTCCTGTATTGGGTGCATATATATTTAGGATAGTTAGCTCTTCTTGTTGAATTGATCCCTTTACCATTATGTAATGGCCTTCTTTGTCTCTTTTGATCTTTGTTGGTTTAAAGTCTGTTTTATCAGAGACTAGGATTGCAACCCCTGCCTTTTTTTGTTTTCCATTTGCTTGGTAGATCTTCCTCCATCCCTTTATTTTGAGCCTATGTGTGTGTCTCTGCACATGAGATGGGTTTCCTGAATACAGCACACTGATGGGTCTTGACTCTTTCCAAACCCATAGAATGTAAAACAGCAAGAGAAAACCCTAATATAAACTATGGACTTTGGGTGAGAATGATATGTCAATATGGGTTCAGAATTTATAACAAACGTATCACTCTGTGAAGGCTGGAGGTATATGAAAAATCTGTACCTTTCGCTCAATAGTGCTGTGCTCCTAAAACTGCTCTAAAAACGTCTATTAGAAATGCACATAGATCAATGTCATTTATGTACAAAACACTAAGTACATTTATACAGAGAGAAAATAATTACCCTGAAAAACTTTATCTCACACGCACCCACACACACATACTCTCTCTCTCTCTCTCATTCTGTCTCTCTCACATACACACACACTCTTACACACAAGTGGATTTACTAAAGGAAACTGAAAAGTTATATGCAAACAAAGCATCTTTAATAGATTTGTGTCCTTCTACTTTGTGGATACTTTCTGCATCATGGGGACGCTTTGGGACAATGTAGCCTTTTTTCTTCTTCTTTTTGTGAAGAAATGGAGATTGTAAAAGTAGTCTTTTCTGACAGGATGTTACCATAAGAAGAAATTATCTAATAGAATTAAATATTATTATTTATCTTTAATTCGCAGAAAACTTGTTCTATAATTCTAATGTCAACAGTTCTTCTTTCTATGCTGTCAGAATCAGGGTTTTTGCATTAACATATTTCTGAATACCAGAGGATTATTTTTAGACAATTAGAAGTAACTTTTTAATTATTAATTTTTTTAAATGTCAAGAGATATACATATTTTACCAAATTGATATTGCAATAACAAAGTAAAGTTTAAGTGACATTTTGCCCAAAGTGATAAAAAGTAGAACTTTATAAAAACTTAAAGTGTTGATACTTAGAATATTCATAACATAATTTGAAAAGAAACTGCCTTGAAATTACTCCTAAATTGCAGTTCAGTACCACCACAATTTTTGCTTCAAATTCAGACTATGATACTGTTGAACCAATATTTCTTTCTGTTTCTTGTTCGTATGTTTATGAGATAGAGCCTTGCTATGTTGTCCAGGCTGGCCTCCCAAATTCTAGGCTCAAGCAATCTTCCCACTTTGGCTTCCCAAGTAGCTGGGATTACAAACGCATGCCACCATGACCTGCTAAAACAATATTTCTCTTTTTATCCTTGGCCAGCACCCAAGAAAACTGTGGAGTAAACATTGAAAACTAAAGTAATCTGGACCAAGTTTTCTCAGATCACTAGTAATTACTAGAAAGAAGATGATAATAAAAATCCATATTTTATAGAATATCAGAACATTTAAAATACAATGGAAGGTATATTTGCCCTCAGAGTTATTTATATAAAATTAATAATATTGCAAATTCTGGAATAATTTTAAAAATTGAAACCAATCTAATATCTCTGTTAACAAAGACTCATGCCACTTAAATTTATATGAAAAAAACTAGTGGTAAAAATTTGATGACATGTTGCTATATTTCTATAAAATGATTATGCCTGGAATGATGCTTAACTCCTCTTAAAATTCTGCCATTTAACAAAGGCCCTATCAATTTTGTTTTACTTTAGTTTTCATTGCTTACATTTTTGAAACATTCACCATTTCATTCTAATAATGACAGGTGGCATGGTTTTGTCAACACAGTAATGTTCACCATTCTTATGAAGTTCTTTGTGAGAAGGTAGCGTTACACACACAATCAGTTATACGTACTACAGAGAGGGCATGAAAGTTTTCATTTCTTATTTTACCCCTTACCACATACACAAACTGTAAAATCTAACAAGCCTGGAGCTTTTATGAATACTTGATCAAAGTTAAACTTGATGTGCACTAGAATGTGCTGGTTGTCTTCAGGTCAGCATATGGGTCCAGAGGCTTGTATATCCCCTGCAGTCCTTAAATCACAGTCTGTTCCCAGGTATGCTTCATTGCAATTGCAAGGTTCTGCAGAAAACACCAAATACAGTATTTTCATTAAAATATTTGTTTATATTAATATTTAAGATTTTCAATAGAATTCCAAGTATTATAGTAACTGCTGTAATGTATTTTCTCAACCAAAAAATTTTTCAGACTTTCAGCAACTTTGATACATTTTTCTTTTCTTTTTTTCTTTGTTTTTTTTTTCTTTCTCTCTCTCTTTTTTTTTTTTTTTTGTTGTTGTTGTTATTGTTGTTGTTGAGACAGAGTTTCACCCTTGTTGCCCAGGCTGGAGTGCAATGTTGCAATCTCAGCTCACTGCAACCTCTGCCTCCCATGTTCAAGCAATTCTCTTGCCTCAGCCTCCTGAGCAGCTGGGATTACAGGCATGTGCCACCATGCTCTGCTATTTTTTTTTTATTTTTACTAGAGACAGGGTTTCGCCATGTTGGCCAGGCTGATCTCAAACTCCTGACCTCAGGTGATCTGCCCACCTCAGCCTCCCACAGTGCTGGGATTACAGGCATAAGCAACCATGCCCGGCCACATTTTTATTTTCTGTATAGTGTTTGCTTTTACCTAACTGACTACTCAGTTATTTGGGACTTGGAGATAAATTCTGTATTTATGAGATAACAAATGTTTATTTTTTAGCTAAAGTAGAATTTTAGTTGCCAAAACATTTTTTTTCTTTAGCCAAATTAAATATCATAGAGCAGGTTTAGAGACTCTCCTCATATAAACCAATCTTATGTGTGACTCTGGCAGGATACACTTCCTTTAGATTAAATATATGTCAATGGAGTTGAATAGCAAAAGTGGTGAATTCATTTTGTAAAATAAACATTTATTGATTTACTTTTTAGAAAAAAAAATCTATAATAGTATGACTGTGTCCTTATTAATAGCTACTGTTTAAAAAACGATAATATTTATGCTTATGAAAGGATAAACATTAACTTCTGTTTATCATAAAGAACTATAAATGTGGCAGAATTTACTACTAACATAATACTATGGTTCATTCTGCTATGGGGAAAAATATTAATTGTACATGCTTCAATTGATATCTTCCAACTTTTAAGAAATTATTCACAAAAAATTAAAATCTAATTAAATTAGACTTGTAAGGATGAAATACTCAAAGTAGAAACTAGAATATGCCAATCAATGCATTATATGTTCATTGAGTACTCTGGCATTTCTTCTTAATCAACAGAAGGTAACATATTTACTGATAAAACTAGCAAAAAGGCAGAGAGAGCAATTAATGTTTGGAAAACTTTCAGAAACTGATGAACAAAGGATAATAATCATAAATTACTAGTTAATTCAGAAGTGTAGAATTGAGTTTTAAGATGTAAGTACATTGAACTAGTTCCTACCCACAACTTCAGCAAATATATAGAAGGTTCATCTTAAGACCTAAAGTTACTAATGCTAAAAGAAATATATTATTGAATGATCTTATAACCATTTCTCTCCTTGTACTGTTATTTATATATTAAATTGCTATTTCACACTGTTCGGGTATATATGTAGTATTTACCTAAATTTTTAATTTCTTGAAGGTTTTGTACTGTTTCATATTTATTTACTGTCCAATAATATCCAGTCCAGCTCAGTGGACTTACTAAATATTTGTTAATTTGCTGTACTAACCACACTCAAGTTACATATGTTCATATGTATTGGAAGTGGTGAAAAATTGTATATAGGTAGTAATACTTATTTAAATACCTTGGAATCTAGCAGAATTCAATGGATCAAAGAAAGTCAATGGCTTACTCAGACTATGAGTTCAAAGTTGATAGGTAAATTTCAAACTGTAGAAAATAATTATGTATTGACAGTGATGTAATCTAGACTACTTACACACTCATAGTAAAATAATGTTGCTAGTAGCACAGTAGCAGTTTAAATTTTGCTAAATTAATTTGTGTGCCCAATAACAGCTTTCATCTTTCCTATTGTGTTTACATTTTATTCTAAGACTGGAGAAAGTTATTTTTAAAATTTTGGGGTCAAATACATATATTTAAGAAAATACATAAAGGTCACTTTTAAAAGTTGCATTTGGGCGAGGCATGCTGGCTCATGCTTGTAATCCGAGCACTTTGAGAGGCCGAGGCACCAGGATCACCTGAGGTCGGGAGTTTGAGACCCTACTGGCCAACATGGCGAAAACCCGTCTCTACTAAAACTACAAAAATTAGCCAGGCGTGGTGGTGCGCATCTGTAATCCCAGCTACTATGGAGGCTGAGGCAGGAGAATCACTTGAACCCAGGAGGCAGAGGTTGCAGTGAGCTGAGACCGTGCCACTGCACTCCAGCCTGGGTGAAAAAGCAAGACTCCATCTAAAAAATAAATAAATAAATAAATAAATAAATAAATAAATAAATAAATAAAAGTTGCATTTAGATAGTTTAATAGTGACCAAGAGGTATTAATATATTTTACTGAAAACCACATGCTTTAAAGTATATTTTCTTCTAAAGGTAAGAGAACAATTATATAGTGTTCAAATGACATTTATGTTCATCATTTCATATTATCCTAAGAATGATCCTTTGGAATAAGATGAGGACAATATTATCTCCACTTATAGATGATGAGATTCAGATTAAAAAGCTCAGCACTGTACAATAAAAGCCTACAGAAATTGAATGACTACAGGTTGACTTGAATTTTTATCTGTTTGTCTCCAAGTCCTGTATTTTATTCTCTGAAACATCCACTATTATCTATGATACTGAAATGGTTTTGACTTATAAAATGATTATAAATCTTAATTACCACCTCTCAGAATCTGTTGCTTAGTTAATATAGAGGTTTTCTTTCTTAAATTTGGTTTCACTTAGCTTTGTTTTTAATAATGGGAGGAAAAGGCTGCAAATATAACTTATGTTTATAAATTTAAAAATAAACCATCAGGAAGTGTAAACATTTCATTTACTGTGTTTAGTTTCTATCCTTAGATGAACTCCACAATGGTTTGGACTTACTTAATATACTTAAAAACATTTGCACCTCTTGTTCAGATCATTTTAATAAATATTTGTTGACTACCTATTCTAGGCAGAGGAATTGCAAAGGAAAATGCAGTCCTTCCTTGTTTAGGAAGGTAGTCATCTAAGCAAAATATATATGGAAAAAGTAAATACAATACAGCCTGGTTAAGTGCAATACAAACACTGGAAAATAGGAAACTATTAACTTTAAAGAGCCATATAAGGTCAGATTGAGGAGCAACACTGAAGCAACATTTAGTAACTGGGAACAGAATATTAACAGTCTGTTTATATGAGGATGGCATAATATTATCACAAACTATAAGTTATCTTAATAGGTAACTATCTAATTAATAACAGAAAAATATTCTTATACCAAAAGAAACATTTTAGTTAATAATCCACATTTTTAACTGGTTAGAAATTATAAGTTATTCAGCAGCAGCTTATTTAATTTTATAGACATACTTTGCAAATAATTTTTCTTGGGGGCATATGTCAGGATGATTTCATGTTGGGTGGTTGGCTTTGTTTCATTTTCACTGTCCTTGTTGGGCATCTTTCTTTCCTCAGGAGGATGTTGTCTCTTACACCCAGGTTATTTGTTAAAGTCTTTGGATCTATACTTAACTGATGACCTAGAAGAGCGATTCTCAAAAGTGTGAGTCCTGGACCAGCAGCAGCAGCATCACCGGGAACTTGTTAGAAATGCACATTCTCAGGCCACTCCCTAGACCTACTGAATCAGAAACCCTGGGGTTGGAGCTCAGCAATTACCCTGCAGGTAATTCTGATGCATGCTCAAGTTTGAGAACCACTGGCCTAGAAGAAATGAACTACTGCAACTTATGAGGAATCATGAGATCCAGCTCACTTTTGCTCAATACCTATCAAAAGCTTGTCCCAGAGTGATTATGGAGGATTGCATGCAGGATACACACTTCATTAAATCCTCTAAAATCTAACTTTGATTAATTAAGTACAGGGTTATTGCTGATACCCTCATAACTCTACCACCATTATAATGGATCTATATAAAATTGCTTAATATCAGTAGCCTAAATTTAGGAGCATTATAGTTTTAAAAATACTTAATTGGCTACTTTATTTAAGAATGTTTTAGAGATGTCGTTTAGTATCTTTTCCAGTGTTTGCTACCTAAGATCCCATTGGGGTAAAAATATAACTCAGATTTCACTGTTAGGAATAGTTCTGTTTGTGAGCAACTTACTTCCTTTCATTTTACACAATGAACCTTGTAATTTAATTATGATTTTCTCTTCATACGAGCTGTTTGAAAGCTTAGCATTAAATTTGTGGCTCACCTCCAGCAAATATATAACACTTGATGTAACTGTTCTGATTCTAAAACTTTTTTCTCTTAGTTTTTTACTTTTTAAATAAAAACACATTTAACTTACCTTCTTACTTGTGCGATGTAATGGTCATTTTAAGTTTGTTTTTAACGACAAGTTGAAGAATTGCTTAATTAATTAACAAATAACATTAAAACTTATGTGCCTGTAGAAGATGCTGAACTATACCAAATTTTGCCAAGAAATAGAATTCAAAAGGATTAATATAGTTTTGGGTTAATAAAATGAAATCAAAAATGTAATGTCGGCCGGGCACGGTGGCTCACGCCTGTAATCCCAACACTTTGGGAGGCCGAGGCGGGTGGTTCACGAGGTCAGGAGATCGAGACCATCCTGGCTAACACGGTGAAACCCCGTCTCCACTAAAAATACAAAAAATTAGCCGGGTGTGGTGGCGGGCGCCTGTAGTCCCAGCTACTCGGGAGGCTGAGGCAGGAGAATGGCGTGAACCTGGGAGGCGGAGCTTGCAATGAGCCGAGATCACGCAACTGCCCTCCAGTCTGGGTGACAGAGCAAGACTCCATTTCAAAAAAAAAAAAAAAAGAATGTAATGTCAATAAAGATACTCTTGTCAAAATGAGAAACTGAAACTTATAGTGGCTCAAGGATTTTCTCGTGGTCAGTGAGGCTAGTTAATGGCAGAACCAAGGTGAGAATTTATGTCACCTAACCTAGATGTCTAAGTACTTATTCCATTGTTTCATGGGGCTTGAAGTCTTTACTGCTATTTAAAATTGTATATTTACTTTAAAAATATTATGTATACATATATTAATATATACAACCCATTCCTTTTAGATTATGTATTCTTCATTTATATTTTATATGTGATCTACATTTAAAATCTACAGAGAAAAAGTAGGTTTTTCTTTTAAGAAATATCATTATCCACAGCATTAAGCATTCAGATTCAAAGAACCTTAGGGATACAGAGATTTGAGGGATTAGATGAATAAGTTGAGGCGTCTAAGACTACTTGCCCAAAGTAATACAGCTCTTTAGTGGTAGAATGAGGGCTGGAACATAAGCCTCTTTACTCCTTGTAGTAGAGGTTTTGCTACCATAGAGAAAGACAAACAAACAAGCATTTTTTCACATAAAAAGTAATTATGATGTGTAATAGTGCAATTAATGTGGAGATGTTTTAAGCCAGAATAAAGATGGGGAATTGTTGAAACTAATTTAATTGTGCCTATCTGTTCTTGAAGTAGGGCTTGTTCGTTTGTCACATTTATCAGTCTTTTTATCCATTCTATTCTATAAATGCATATCACAACTCACTACAGGAGGTGACTGAGTGAGCTTTACAGTGATAAATTTTTCTTGTTAGGAGAAATTACATCCACTAACTTGAGCTACTTCAGCATGAAATTGAAAAAGAATCATTTTGTCTTAATTTACATTCTTGATTCAATGAGAAAAATGTGAATTAACCCAACAGAACTACAGATGCTTGCCTCAGAGACTAAAGGTAAACTAAATTGGTATCATTAGAAGTTCATAAATTTAAACATCCTCCAATTTATTAGAATAGATTTTAAGCAAGGTTATTAAGGTCAGTTATGCCAAGCCTATATATTCATTTTTCCAACTATTCATTTTTTACTTTGGTTCAATTTTATTGTTTTTGATACATCTTTATCAATACTCCAGTGCGGTTTTCATTTCTCACCTAAGCTGTGCACATCATTTCTTAATCAAAATCACTGGGATAGTGCTGTGGTTCACTAGCCTTAGGAGCTGCTATTTGCCTTGAATAAATTACACGAAAACATGTTGATTGATAGATGTTGCATGTCAGAAAAGAAGATAACTGTATCTTCTTCAGCTTACTAAAAGGTCATGCACACAGAGTGATAGGAACAGCCACAGACAACTTTGAGATAAAGTGTATCATGAAAAGGTGTGCAACCTTGAAGCTGTGAAACATGGACTTGAAAGACATTTTCTTTTCAAATAGAAAGAATATATCCAGTTACATTTAAGTGTTAAAGTAAAAATAAAATATACTTTATCTTAACTATATTTTCCAATATTTTAGTAATACACAATCTCTGCTTTTCTCATGTGATTAAAACAGTGAAATTCATAATTATTTTTAAATTGATCTTTTAACTTAAAATCTTGTAAGGATATGGAAAAATTTGAGAAAATACTTTAATTTTATAATACACATTTATATAACAGTCTTAGGAAAATGAAAGAAATCTACATGTAGATAAATGTTTAATATTAATAAACTGGAAACAAGCTTTGGTAGCCTTTTCTTATTTTAACTTAAATCTCCAACATATCTAATTGTGTCTAGAAATAATCTGTGAATTGAGGCTTATATTTTGTTTTCTGTTTCATTTTTCAGGCCATCGGTATATTTCTAAAGTGTGGGGTTTAAAACTGCATTTACCTAAATGTTTATATTAAGACAAAACCAAAAGCACTTAAAATAAACCTCTGCATGTAAATATTGTACATTTTTTTGGTCATTCAGCATACTTAAGGCGTATCTGTGCTAATGTTAAGCCTTATATTAAAAAGGAAATTTTGTTCTTTTATTAATATTCCATATATTTGCATTCATTAACCTAGCTAAGTTTAGTTAAAAAAGAAACTGACAGTGTTTTGGAAGTATAGTTTTAAAAGTAAGATGGAATGTTTTTAGTTTCAGAAAAAACACTAGCCATGTTCTTATCTATCCCAAATTACTTTGTTCTCCAACAGAGCTGCCAAACTGTCAAACTGTCCAGCTTCAGTATATAACAAAGATTCTGTTGTATTGTAAAGATATTCATAACAATTTTTATGGAAGGCTGAAAGTGTATAAGTTCACAGTTGTAGCGATAACATGGCACTCTTCACTGTTTGGCTTGTTTATATTGGCACAGATCCCCAAAGTGGAGACTGACAGAGTCATGCAGAAATCTGGTATTTGAGTTGAAATTTACACACTTTAAGTGATGAACTAAACAGGCTGGTGTTTTCTTTTTCTTACTCAAAAAGTGCAAGGTTACACAATACAGACGGTTTTCATCTTTTCCCATAAATGCACAGATTCCTGGGATATAAATGACTGAATTCATCACCAATTCATCAGGGACGCTGAGCTATGCAGTTCTGTTTACAGTGGCAGAAAGTTAATATAAATTTTCATCAGAAGGGGAAGTTTACACATATGATTCTATTTGTCCTTCATTATTAGCACCTGAGTCTAGGCTAGAACGCATAATTGTCTACAGGCACAGGCCAAATAGATGCAAGGGAAAGGCAAATAAGCACACCAAAAATAATTTTATGGTTGTCTGTTACAATTCTCTCACTGGGATTCTTAATCTAGAAAATCAATAAACAACAGGAGTGAAACTCTTTTCCTCTGCTCAGGCATGGCACAGCCGAAAGTAGCACACAGAAAAACCATTGTGCTTCTTTTTGTTTTAGTTTATTCTTTCTGTGAAGTTTATTGGATCCCCTTTCTCCTCAAGCAAAATATATCCTGAGTCAGTCTGCTATTTTTTATACATTTTTCAATCATTTTTTTGGTTCAAGTGACAGCAAATTTGGCCTGACAAAATAGCACCTTCATTTAATTTTTGAAAATAAGTTAACTTAGGAATATATATTTATCATACAGATTTTTAAAATTTTTTTATTGTATTACCATCTGAACATTTGTGGAAACTCAGACATTAGAGTAGACCAGTGCTAAGGATGACGATGGCTAAACCACACTAATGGCAAAGCCAAGATCAATGATCCTGATTTTAGGGTAATGGGCATCTATTCTCTAATATATCTTGATATGAAAGTATTAAAAATAGCCTATTTTTGGATATCATTCTCTATCAACATCAAGGATCCATTTATTATATCTAATTTTATATTTCATTCTTGTTTTAATATAATTTATTTTGTTGGAATTATTATTTAATATTATTATTTAATATAATTTATTTTGTTGGAATTTTGTCTTTTAAGTTAAAATAAGCTAAATTAATCCACCTTTTACCTGCTGTTGAAAGTTGTTTACTTTTTCCCCCAATCTGGACCTCGGCATCAACTTTCACATTATTTTATTCTTCTGGTTGACTTTATTAATAAATAGCCTATGCTTTTTTTGTCCCCATTGGTTCCTTAATAAAATATTGCTGCTTCTCTGTTTAGTAGCCTAATTTTAATATAGTTAAAATTATATAAAAATTTAATATAAATAAATTTTGATTTTATTGATTTGTAGATGAATAATAATGTTCATTAAAGAAAAGACCATATATTTCTAAAAAGCATTAAGAAAAACGTAGACTTAATACAACTTATGGAAGTTCAAATGCCAAATATGATGGCCAGGTAGTACATAAAAATAAAATATTGGAAAAATATTTTGAAAGCAATTGCACAGTTTTTGCAAATATATGTTTTGATAATTTTTCACACAGGTTAATTTAAAAGCAAGAGAGTTAATTTTTACTATAATCTATAAAAATCAATTCAATTTCTATGTTTTTCTCATTTACTTGTCAAAATCTTACAGTCTGTACTCTACATTAAATGTTATATTGATATTGATAATTTTAAGCAGTTATTCAGAATCGTTTATTACTTTTTTCTCTCCATTTGCCCTACTTACAATGAACATTTATACATTTCTTTCACTTAAATTTCTCAAGAGAATGTTGAGCCACGATGATAGTGTCTGCCTTTCACCTATACTTATGCAGATTATACTCCCAGCAACATTTGTATAGTAAGTACAATTCCATAATTTTACTGATGTACCACATTTAGCTGATGTTATTTCTGTTCCTTGATGTCGACATTATAAATAGTTCCAGTATATTTTACTCATTTTAAGTAAAATTTACTAAAGTTATATAAAGTGTTTATAATACATTTCATCTTTTAGATTTATGGTTTACCTATTAAAATATTTGAGAAGAAGCTGTATCAGTATTCACCCAAAAGAGAAAAAGAGTCATGCAGAGAATGTCATGTCAACATGATAAGCATCTGGATGAAAACTAAGCAAATTATGCACATAGACAGATGTTTTCTGTATAAAATATGTGGATAGATTTTTCAGGTTTCATCCAGATGTTTGGAATCATGTGGACATAATCATGACCTCTTTGTGACCCTTTCTTTTCCCTATCACATAGAGATTAAATGACTCAGTTAAAAGCATTGGTATTAGATTTTAAAAATGCTCAGGATCTCACTCAGCCTTGACTTTAGTGTTTTTTTCACTAGAACAACCTGAACTACTAAGTCTCCAGACACAATTAGTTTGACTGCTTTTAATTAAAAAGTTACTGATTTGTTTTAACTATTAGTTGGTTACTTATCAATTCAAATCATGCATTTAGATTTTCGTATATGCATATCCT
The DNA here is from genome assembly GCF_028885655.2 of Pongo abelii. Taxonomy (NCBI): domain Eukaryota; kingdom Metazoa; phylum Chordata; class Mammalia; order Primates; family Hominidae; genus Pongo; species Pongo abelii. Next base: position 111,600,228 of record NC_071991.2, read on the forward strand.
CAAACATAGTTCTGACTTCTCATTTCTCCATTTTCCTTTGTTGTCTTTCTTTTTTTGGAATAAAACCTCACTAATTTATATGATAAATCTCAGATTAATTAAACGAGTTACTCATTAAATCAAGATTATAGGGGGAAGGATTTAAGGAATCAAATTGTTTTCAAACACTTGAACTAATGTAGGAGCACTCATTCTCATATAAATAATGTGCTAATTACAAATTATTCTTTTCTGTTAATTAAGACAGGTCAGCAGGATTTCTACTTGGCAACACTTAGCTTAAGTGTTCAAGTTGCTATATGTACTTGAAATTAATGAAACTGAATTACCTTTAAAATGTCAGGATTTTCATTATTTTCTGTGATTATTTGCACTCATTCCTTTTAATTATTTTAATGCAGAGAGGTTTAATTTTATATGCATATTTATCTATCAATGTTATAAATTATTTTAGCAGTATTTAGAGATTAAATAATAGGTAAAGTTAGGATAATCACTCTCCAAAAAAAAAAAATCAACACAAAAGTTTTTGTGCTGTCTAATTGATTTCAGAACAAAACTAGAAAGCCCTTACCAACCTGTTACAACTTCTTTTGAGGGGTCTTCATTTCTACCATTTTTAAAACCATGTCATAGATGGCAGGTAGATATTCTATTATGTGATCTATAGGTTTTTTGCGTGTTCAGAAGGAGTCTACAGTTACACCTCTCTTTAATTGATAAAAATGCTGTTATATATAAGTCATGTATTTTATGTATAAGGGGAGGGTAGTTGGGAACATAGTAGTAGACCTGCTGTATATTTCCGTGCTGGTTCCAAACTCCAGCAATCTCATTCTACTTACTTTTTTGTAGTGTACTGTTTCTTGAACATGTCTTTATATATACTGTTTGCCATTTTTAGCTCTTTGAAACACCTTAAAATGACCAACCTTTTTATCTTTTCTACTTCCACTCCCACATTAAAAAACAACAAAAAAAAGCTAATACCAGTCAGATCAGTACTTACAAAAGTATGTAGCACTTGGAAGATGCTCAATAAATACTTGCTTAGTGAATGAACAAATATATTGACAAGAAAACAGTAATGATTATTGTTTATTCATACTAAGGAGACATGAACAATGACATTGAGCAATTTACCAACTAATCAAGATCAGTTACTTATACATTGCTATATGAACTTTGGCAAGATTATGCGATTCTGACCTAAGTTTTCTGCCTTTTTTGTTTGTTTGTCTTATTTCTATTTTGTCTTTATGTTAGTGTAATTCTTGCAACTCCAAAATGTCTTCATATTTTTTCATAAAACTGAGGTCTTAATCATGGTACTCTTGTATCAATTATATAAGTATACTTTCATTGAAACTAAGACAGAAATCTTATATTAGTACTACCAAAATGTTAATACAGGAAAATTTAATCATGGATTATCAAATTTTATTAATCACTTTCATGTCACCTCTTTGAATAGTTATTTGATATTTATTTTCCCTTGAGAGAGATATATATACATATATACATATAATCAAAGTATGTTTTCCCATTTTTTATTTTTATAATTGCATGGAGTCAGATTTCTTGAAGATGTTTAAATGTCAGCATCAAAGGTTATACCAAATATTTCACATTTATTGCAATGTAATTTAAATGTATATAATATTGTTTCAAATATTGTACAAATTCAAAGTTCTCAAGGCTCCAGAACTGGCCTGATTTCATTGATTAAGTGCTCAGTGGTTGGCACTCACTAGGGCTTCCTCAATGGATGATGGAACATTGAATGTAAGAAAAGCTTTGAGGAGATATATAAGCTATAAGCTATATTTATTGTGGGCTAATGTATGTCTGCTTGTTGTAGGAGTAAGTATCTTTGTAGAATATTGAATTATTTTTCATATCAGGCCTTTAAAAGTAAAAAGAGCTGTTAATGATAAAATATAAAATGTTTCCTAATGCTATATTTAACAATCTTTAATAGCCACTCATCTCTAAAAATAAATACTGTTGATGTTTAAAACCCAGAGAAACACTATCAGTTGGTTTCCTGGAAGTAATACATTCTTGTGAAATTAGATTCTTACCCCTACCCCCAAATAAACAAAAAACAAACTTTTGTATCAATAACTAAGAAGGCGTGTATCTAATTAGACAAAATGGAAAATCTATCTATCCTACCTGATTTCTTTCTTGTCAGGAGTCTAAAATTCTCCATTAATTTCCTTACAGCCATCTTAGCAAGTAGAAGTGAAGCAATTCTAAATAATGTTACAATGACAACTACTTATTTATTCATAATTGTGATGATGTGTTTTCCAGGATGCAATTTCACCATTGTTGTACATAGAGTGATGATACTTATTTTATTTGACCAAAAGTTGAAATTGTACTGGATCTTGGATCTGTAAATACATTCCTCATCTCAAGGATAATGAGATGTTAAAAACTGAGAAATAAATTAGGAAATTAATTTTTCACAAAAAGTTGAAAAGTCTAGAAGTCATTGCTTGCTGGCATTGACTCAATGACTGAAGGATGTCACAGCTGAAGTTTTGGTAATAATATTGGCTTGTCCTTTATAGTCACAAGATAGTGGGGATTATGTCCCAATACATGCAGAAATAAGGGGAAGGCCACAGGGCTAAAGAATGCCTGCATCAGGAAAGCAAACTCCCCTGTAGACTTTTGCTGATGTGTCATCTATTAAAACTATGTTCCATAGATATCCCTAACTTTGAGGGAGAGAGAAATTAGTTTTTACCAGTACACATTATCTTCTCTAATAAAGTCATGTTTGTTAGTAAGGAAGAAGGAGGCAATATGTATTGAGTATTCCCCTAGAAGACTCTGCCACAGAGATAGATATAAGTTCATTTCACCTAAGAACAAATGATAACATTTAGCATTCATCCAAAAAGACATTAAGTGCTTGCTATATGTCAGAAACTGTCCTAGGTGATAGAAATGCAAAAATGAATAAATAGGACATATTTCTCACCCTGAAAGCATGCATACTTTTTTAAAAACATATTTTATTAAATAATTAAAGTATTAATTTAAATGTGATAGATAGTGGATTGGCTATGAAATAACAAGCACAACTTTTTTCTGCTTGGAAAAAAGTCAGGAGACTACAGTGAAAGTGAAACTCAAGCTTATTCCTGAAAGATGAGTAGGTTTGAGAAATATACAAAAGGAGAGGAAGAGTGGGAAGGAAAAAAGCTTTCCCTGGCAGAGGGATCATCCAGTCCAAAAGTGTAGAGTCATTCATTCATTTAGCAATTGTTTGTTAGCAGCTAGTTGTGAGGTAGAGTGAGTCAATAACTGGGGACACATGAATGAATAAAACTGAAATGATCTTTACCTTCTTAGAGCTTATGATCTAGTCCTACAAAAGCATGTGGTCTTAGTGCTTTGGCCCAGCTGGAGCACAGGATGCCTATACAGAACCCAAGAAATCTCCTTAGGGATACCAATTAAGGAGAAAAGGAGCAGGAAACCTAAAGGGTGGAGCTGTAAGACCCCATCCTCACTTTTGACCTATTAATTGTTTTAGAAAGGTGAGCCATTAAAGAGATTTTTAGCAGAGAATGATATAATCAAGTTTGAATTTTATAAGGCTAGAATAACAGCAGTAAAAAGGATTGATCTGGGCTAAACTTTAAGAATTAAAATTGGGTATTCACTTAGTACGTTACTCTGATAAGCCAACAAGAGATAAGACCTGAGATTGAGGCAGTAGTTACAGTAATGTAGAGTAATGAATATAGCACATACTAAGGAAGCAGTATTGACAAGACATGGGGAAGGTTTGGATGGAGGGGTGGCCGGGACAAATCAAGCATATCTCTAAAAGTTTTTAGGCTTCTATTATGAGGATCATTATTAAAGAGATCTTAAAGAAGTAAAGGAGCAAGCTTTGTGTATTTGAGAGATTCTAGATAGAGGGAACAGTATGTGCAATGGTGTTAAGATGGAAGTGTGCTTTCTCTGTTTGAGGTTTAGCAAGGATACCAGTGTGTCTGGAGCAGAGTGAGCAAAGGGCATAATAGTATGAAAGTCAGAGTCTTCAGGGTAGCAACTGGACAGTTTATGTACGGATTGTATTCTAAACAAGACAGGAAGTCCTTGGAGGCCTTAGAAAAGGAACTCAACATGATGTGGTTTAAGGGTTTTTTTGTTTGTTTGTTTGTTTGTTGTTTTGTTTTTTTGAGACAGAGTTTCACTCTTGTTGCCCAGGCTGGAGTGCAATAAGTTTTAAGAGGTTTATTTTGGCTGCTCTGTGCAAAATATTTTGAAGGGAATGGAAAGCTGAAAATGGAAAAAAATAGAAAGGTATTATGAAAGTCCAGGGAAGAAATGATAGGAGCTTGAACTAGGCTGGATGCAGTGGAAGTGGTATAAAGTTTTATAAATTCTAGGTGCATTTCAAAGGTTTTGTTAATTTTTGATAGGTTGATGTGAGTATGTCGGAGATAAAGAGGAATCAAGGATGATCGCAACATTGTGGTTAGTCCAAATTAGTGAATTGAAAAAGAGCAGAAGGGTACTTGTTTGTTTTGTTTTGTTTTCTTTGGTGGGGGGGCTTGTTAATAAGGAGTTCAGTTGATAAATTATTAAATTTCATAATTTTATTTGAGAAACAAATGGCATGATCAAGGCAAATGGACAAATTCAGGGAGTTCATGGGAGACATGGGAACTGTAGATAAAAATCTATGAGTTGTCAGCATATAGATGATATTCAAGATCATGAGTCTGAGTAAGACCACCTAGTGAATTAATGAAGAGTTGAGAGGGAAAGGGAAGAGAAGAAAAGGGAAAAAGAGAGAGAAAAAAAGGTGCTCACAAACACTTTGAGATCAGGAGAGGCAGAAAACATGGTCAGAAAGCTGAGAAGTAGCAGCCAGTGTACACAGTGTTAAGAAAAAGGAAAGGTAGATGAGAACTGGGAAAAGACTGACATTAAATGATGAGCAGAGGAAGAGAAGCTCACAATGCATTTTTGTCCAAACTACTTTCATGGCTTATTAGAAGTGAGATTCATGTTGCTATATCCTATTTTGAACTTTCACATTTAAAGTAAGTGTACAGAAGAGACCTCCTGAATGAGGTGAATCAAAATTTTCATCTCAGTGTAATTGAGCTGTCCTGATTGCTGGTACAGACAAAAGGTTTTCATTTTCCATGACTGATACGCTATTCTCTCTTCATAGTTAAATTTTTGAAGGCCAGTATTTATTCCATTCAATTATCTCTTTATGGCCATGGCATTTATTTGGTGTTTAAGGCATGGTAGAAAAAAGCAGAGGAAATGGGTTGGAAAAGGATGGCAAATAAAAATAGGATAAGAAGAAGAAAACAAGAGTGGAGATGTAATTCATACTTAACTGTTGCTTCTGTGAAAGGGCTCATTTTGCTTATTTGTAACTTACAAGGTTGATTTTATAATTTCAAACTTTTCCTTAAGATTTCCCATAGACAAATGTGGTAATCTTTTGAACCAAATGGATATAAAGATAGAATAAAGGGCACTTTGAAAAGTATGTCTTTTACCACAATGAGATACCATTTCATACCACTTAGAATGGCGATCATTAAAAAGTCAGGAAACAACAGATGCTGGAGAGGATGTGGAGAAATAGGAATGCTTTTACACTGTTGGTGGGAGTATAAATTAGGTGAATTATTGTGGAAGACAGTGTGGCGATTCCCCAAAGATCTAGAAACAGAAATACCATCTGACCCAGCAATCCCATTACTAGATATATACCCAAAGGATTATAAACATTCTACTATAAAGACACATGCACCCGTATGTTTATTGCAGCACTGTTCACAATAGCAAAGACTTGGAACCAACCCAAATGCCCATCAATGATAGACTGAATAAACAAAGTGTGGCACATACACACCATGGAATACTATGCAGCCATGAAAAAGGATGCATTCATGTTCTTTGCAGGGACATGGATGAAGCTGGAAACCATCATTCTCAGCAAACTAACACAAGAACAGAAAATCAAACACTGCATGTTCTCACTCATAAGCGGGAGTTGAACAATGAGAACACATGGACACAGGGAGGGGAACATCACACACCAGGGCCTGTCGGGGTAGGGGGCTAGGGGAGGGAAAGCATTAGAAGAAATACCTAATGTAGATGACTGGTCGATGAGTGTACCAAACCACCATGGCACATGTATACCTATGTAACAAGCCTGCACGTTCTGTACATGTATCCCAGAATTTAAAGTATAATAATTAAAAAAAAAAAGTACCTACTGACATTTCTCAATATGTCTTGACACAAACTGGTTGTGTGCTGCTGCAATGAAAAAAGAAAGGAATCAAAGAAAGACTCTTGCAAAGGAAAGCTTTTGCATCAGTGAGTGTGAGCATTGGGGGAAGGAATAATTTCGTTGGAGAGCCAAAGACTAGCCAGATTTTTAGAGGAGAATTCATCAGACAACTTGCCTTAGGACATGTTTTGGGGTAGAGGATAAGTTAAATTTCAGGGAGGAGGTGATGGCTAGACAGTTATACTACAAAATACAAATTTGTTCTTATTAATGGTACTTTAAATTTATAATTCAGTGATAACTTTAATGAAGGATATTCATTATCCTTGATGTTGTGAAGGATATTGCGGTATTTCCAACCAACTTTTGCTTTCATTATTTTTCTCTTGAAAGCCAACATATTCTTTTCTATAAATTTGAGGTTATGTTTAATTGCTAAAATTGTATTCTGCGTAGTCATTGACTTTGTCCATGTTTTAATGTTTTATAATTATTGTTGTAATTAATTTTCAGTAATATGGCTTAAAATACTAGTTTCTATCCAAAAAATCTTTTAAAACACCAAGTAAATGAATAGAATAAATTGCAGTTTAAATAATCATACTATATATCATTATTATTCATTTATCAGCTGGAAATGATTATATTATTATAACTTAAAGGTTTGATTTTGTTTTGGTATAATTTGGACATTCTTTTTTGTTAATATAATTAGTTACTGACTTTATATTTGTGAAAAGTCATGTTCTAGTGTCTTGCAACAGCCTTTTCCAATTTATGTTATTGCAAGACCTTCTCAAAGTGAACAGAAAGGCAGAGCTTTTGATAAGAGAGAAGCATGTTTACAAATATTTTCATTAAGATTCACTAACAGGCAGTCCCTCACTTCTTAATAGGCATTATTGCATACAATCATTTATATGCCTATTGTTCAGAAATTTGTGTTATCATAGAAACAATGTTGTGTATGATCCCATGCCAATTCTCAAAAGCTTATTTATAACCATAACATGACTTAAGTAATACTAACAGAGTAATGTCTGGATCCTTTGTGTCTAAGTCCAGATCTCTGAGGCCTAGAACAGAGTGGGATGGAAGTGGCTCCATGTAACAGTTCTCATGGAAGCACATGGAGCAGTTTCTCACAGCATGAATGAGAGGAGCAGGCCAAAGGTTTGCTCAGTGATTTCTGATGGGGTTCTGTAGGGAGGACAGAGTGAATAAGGAATATTGTCTTTAAGAAGGGATGTCATCTTTTGGGAACTGAATGGAGAACAGGATAATCTCAATTTTTTAAGTCATAATTTTGTTTTTATGCATACACTTTAAAAATTAGTAGTATAGTGAGGAAAATGAAAGAAAATATTGGGATTCTTGGGGTCACATTAATTCTATTTTAAAAACTAGGCTGGGTGTGGTGACTCACACCTGTAATCCCAGCACTTTGGGAGGCGGAGGCAGGCAGATCATGAGGTCAAGAGATCAATACTATCCTGGCCAACATGGTGAAACCCCGTTTCTACTGAAAATACAAAAATTAGCTGGGAGTGGTGGCACGCACCTGTAGTCCCAGCTAGTCAGGAGGCTGAGGCAGGAGAATCACTTGAACCCGGGAGGCAGAGGCTGCAGTGAGCTGAGATCGCTCACCACTGCACTCCAGCCTGGTGACAGAGCAAGACTCCATCCTAAAACAAAACAAACAACAACAACAACAACAAAACACTATTACCTTGGTAAATTAACCTCTCCAGGACTACTTTCATAATACAGTGTGAGGGGATTTAATGAAATATTCTCCAGAGTGCTTTTTTAGCTGTAAAATGTTGTATTCTGCCATTGTAGTTTCAGTAATGAATACAATATAGTGGAAACAGAACTGACAAATGGTCAGGGGACATCTTCTTACTTTCCATGCTTTGTGTAATGCATTGGGTTATCATTATTATTAATAACTAGTAATAAATATGACTATAATTAGTAAGGGTATCAAAATTTACCTAGTAAAGAAGTAGTTGTCACTTTTGGTTTATAATTAGAATCATTTGGAAAGCTTTTTAAAAAAATAGATATTCTTAGACCCCACCTCAAATCTAATTAAATCAGAATCTTAAGGAGTTGAGCCTAAGATTCTGTCTTTATAACATAGCCTTCTGTGGGATTCTGATGATGCTCTTGGTAAAGAACCATTGTAGTAGATGTCCTTAGTGAACTGAAATGAAAATTTAGCATAATTTGATATTTTCATAAAAAGTTTTATGTAGAAGAGCCCTAGCAATTGGTTTGTTTTCAGTATTTTTCATATTCTTTCTGAAGTCCTATTTAAACATAAATCTGCAGAGTAAACTATTTGTTCTTAAAGGTAAATTTCAGCTAAAAAGTCCTAATTTTTAGAATCTTGCATAGTATAATTTTCTCATTTAAGTGTTCTTTATATTTAGTGTTAAATTATGCTTTTTTATATATCACAAACAAAAGGCATATAGGAAATGGCAAACTGTTGCCTATTTTAAAGCAAAATAGGGTCCAAACTGCTAAGATGTATTTCAAATGTGTGAAAATATTTATGACATTGTGGCCATACCCCAGTACAAATTTTATCACTAACATTTTTTAAATTGATAAGTTAACATTGTACATATGTGTATATCTATATATCACTAACATTTTTAAAATTGATCTTAACATTGTATCTTATATACACATCATAAATATATACAATACTATGTTGTATGTATACAAAGTTATATTGTATATATACATGCTGTTTTCATATAGGTATGCATTGCAGAATGACTAAATTAAGTGAATTAATATATATTTTACCTCACATACTTATAATTTTGTTATGATAAGAATATATTAAAAATCTACTTCCTTAGCTATTGTCTATTATACTATACTTTGTCATTAACTATCATCACTATGATGTACAACAGATATCTTAAATTTATTCCTCCTGTCTAACTGAAATTTTATGTCCTTTGACCAACATCTCCCCAATCCCTTATCCCCCTAGCCTCTGGTAACCACCATATTGCTCTATTTCTATTAGTTCAACTTTTTTAGATTTCACATACAAGTAACATCATGGAATATTTGTCTTTCTATTCCTGGTTTATTTTACTTAACATAATGTCCTCTAGCTTCATCCATGTTGTCACAAATGACACAATTTTCTTCTTTTTTTAGAGCTGAATAGTTTGATTCCATATCTTAGCTATTGTAAATAATGCTGCAATAGGAGCTCATGTATTTCTTTGACGTACTAATTTCATTCCATTTGAATATATACCTAGTAGTGGGATTGCTGCATCATATGATAGTTCTATTTTTAATTTTTTGAGAAACTTCCACACTGTTTTCCATAATAGCTGTGCCAATTTATATTCCCACCAAGAGCGTACAAAGGTTTCATATCCTAACCAATACTTGGTAATTTTTTTGTTCTTTGTTTTTTGTTTTTTGTTTTTTGTTTTTTTTAAGACAGAGTCTCACACTGTTGCCACGGCTGGAGTGCAGTGGCACAATCTCTGCTCACTGCAACCTCTGCCTCCCGGGTTCAAGCGATTCTCTTGCCTCTGCCTCCTGAGTAGTTGGGACTACAGGCACATGCCACCATGGCCAGTTAATTTTTGTGTTTTTAGTAGAGATGGGGTTTCACCGTGTTGCCCAGAATGGTCTCGATTTCCTGACCTCATGATCCACCTGCCTCAGCCTCCAAAAGTGCTGGGATTACAGGTGTGAGCCACTGTGCCTGACCTTTGTCTTTTAATAGTAGCCATTCTTTTTTTTTAATAATAGCCATTCTAACAGATGTGAGATGATACCTCATTGTGGTTTTATTTTGTATTGATCTGATGATGAGTGATGTCGAGCATTTTTTATATACCTGTTGGTCATGTGTATATCTTCTTTTGTAAAATGTCTATTCAGGTTCTTTCCCATTTTTTAATCAAACTACTTGTTTTCTTATTATTGAGTTGTTTGAAGTTCTCATATATGTTGAATATTTAACTTATTAGATGTGTGATTTGCAAATATATTCTCCCATTCCATAGGTTGTCTCTTCATTGCGTGTTTCCTTTACTGGGCAGAAGCTTTTTAGTTTGATGCAATCCCGTCTGTCTCTTTCTACTTTTATTGCCTGTGTTTTGGGGCTTATATCCAAATAATTCTTGCCTACATCAATGTCATGGAGCTTTCCCCTTGTATTTTCTTCTAGTACAGTTTTATATCTACATTTACAGTTGTTTATGGTGTGAGATGAGGGTTCAATTTCATTCTGCATATCCAGAAGATATCTAGTGGATATATCCAGTTTCCCTGTACCATTTATGAAGACATTGCCTTTTCCCTTTTATGTGTTCTTAACATTTTTGTAGGAAATCAACTGACTGTAAATGCATGGATTTAATTCTGGGCCCTCTTTTCTGTTTCAATGATCTTTGTGTCTGTTTTTATGCCAGTACCATGCTGTTTTCATTGCTATAGCTTCATAGTAGATTTTGAAAAGCAGACAGTTGTGATGCCTCCAGCTTGGTCTTTTTTGCTCAAGATTGTTTTGGCTATTGGGGTCTTTTGTGATTTCATACAAATTTTAAGATTTTTTTTTCTATTTCTGTGAAAAATATCATTTGAAATTTGATAGCAATTGTATTGAATCTGTGGATCACTTGCAGCAGTATAGACATTTTAACAATATTAATTCTCCAATCCATGAACATGGGATATCTGTCCATTTGTTGGTGTCTTCTTCAATTTCTTTCATCAATGTTTTATCGTTTTCTGTGTGCAGATCTTCCACCTCCTTGGTTATATTTATTGCTAAGTATTTTTTGGTGACTATTATAAACAAATATCATTTTAAATTGATTTTGTAAACATCCCAGGTAACCCATGGAAAGGACTTCTATTGTAAGTCTGTACATGTTTTGTCCACCCCTTTTTATACCAATGTATATATAAAATACAAAACAAATTAAAGTAATATATTTCAAAATATACTTTTAAGCAAAGGATCAAAACACCACACAGTATTTGTAAGTAAAATGTGTTTTAATAATATTCAATGAAGTTTATGAAATTTAAGTGATCTTATTTTCCTTGTGTAGGAAAATGCTTTTATGTTTTTTCCCCAATTGGAAATTGATTGACTAACTTACCAGAAACAATGTTTGACAGTGAAATATTATACAGATACCACAGTGTAATAAAGGTAATAGTCTAAGAATTGCCTATAACAGTAACAGCCCTTTGACCCAACGATTCTATAGAAATTTTTTTTTTTTTTTTTGAGATGGAGTCTCTGTTGCCCAGGCTGGAGTGCAGTGGCACGATCTTGGCTCACTTTAACCTCTACCTCCCAGGTTCAAGCGATTCTCCTGCCTCAGTCTCCTGAGTAGCTGGGACTACAGGCATGGGCCACCATGCCCAGCTAATTTTTTTTGTATTTTTAGTAGAGACAGGCTTTCACCATGTTGGCCAAGCTGGTCTTGGACTCCTGATCTCAAGTGATGTTCCCGCCTCGGCCTTCCAAAGTGCTGGGATTATGGGCATGAGCCACCATGCCTGGCCCTAGAATTTTAAGAATGTAAAATTTTGCTTGAATTAATCACTTTGTTAGTTATTTGCTATCATTCCTCAAGTAAGTAGACATAGAAATGAAAGAAATTAAAAATATCATACTGTTATTTGTCAGTTTTCATCACTGTCAATATTCTTACTTTGTACTATGTGTCTATTCTACTCCACCATTCTCCCCTAGTGCCTGTTATCTAACTCATCTTCACAACAACTTTTTATTTCACAGAATGTTACTGCCCTGTAGATAGATGTGCTGAAGGTGTTCTTTATCTTATCCCCTACATACATTTCTTGTCTCATGTTTCCAAGACACATTAAACATTGCATAGCTAAGATCTTTAAAATAATTTTTAATTAAAGAAGATAGGGAGGTAGCAATACCATAGAGGCTCAAATCATGAGTGTCTAATTTGGTGTTGGCAGGGTAAGATTTTGACAAGATCCCTCTTATAAAAATAGCTATTTCCATGGCTGTGGAATCACAGGAAGGTCCTGAATGTGTATTTTGGATTTGTCCTCAAATTTCAGAATGCCTCATTTCTGTATACCAGTGTACCAGCTGTTGCAGACTTTGTAATGCATTAGTATTGGACTCCAAAATTGAGTTTCTGCCAGAGTATTCTGGCAGTAAGCATCCTCCTATAACAACCGACAAGTGATAGCAGTAGAAATCCCAGAGGACTTCACAATAGCATGTCTTAGGATTCAGTGTAATGGCTTAACTTCAACATAAAGATGATCAGAGTAAGTACAGCTTATTGTTCCACTCTGGTGAGTAGTCTGTTAGGTGCCAGTTATGTAAATGAAGATAATTACAAGAGAGTGCCAAAATATGTCCTCCATGAGAAACTATGCAGTTCTTAAATAGGTCATTCTGCAATCATAAGAAGCCTTTGATGGGGGCAACAAAATCTCCCTTCTATGGAATAGGTTTAATGTCTTCCGAGACAATGGGAGAAAAGGGTCATTTCGAGCAGTGGCCATTTGGGATTTCTCCAAGATTACAAAGTATTTTTTTTCCCAGTGTCACTCTCAGAAATAAGGTTTTAATTTCCAATTTTATCCGTCTTTTTATAAGCATTCTTTCACATGCTTCCTTTCTGATAACAAACCAAAATGATTAATTTAAAGAAGAGAAGTATTAAACTGAAATCCAGTTTTAAAAAATATGTATAATGAAACAGCTTACATTAAATAGATATTCCTTTGGGCAGTAGCTTTATGTATTAAAAAAGTGAAGTCACTTTTTGGAAGAAACTTCAGCATACTCTTTATCACAGGATAAGTTACCTAGGTCCTTATCAATCATATGGGTAATTTGATTTTTAGTAGTTTTGTCTCTTACCTTACATAAAAATTGCTTCTGTGAAACAATGACATTATTTTTCATGCTTAAAAATATAGTCATCCTTTTAAATAACTATCCACATGGAATCCCTCCCATCCCCTTAGAATTTTCATATTTTTTAATGAAGTGTTCTTCCTCACAGTATTTTGATCTACCATATTTTGAATAACTAGTTTTAAAGATAGAGCATGACGAATGTAGTTTAGTGATGTATGTCATATAGTATGTAACATAATGAAAAAACAAAAAGACTTAAAAGCAACACTATCAGGTAATTTTTTGCAAACTCAGAGGAGGGAACATTGCCTGTTTGTCTACATTTTTATCTCTAGTATCTAACAAAAAGTAACATTAATAAATATTAATTTGATAGACTTAAAGAAGTTAGAAAATAAATGTTAGTTAAATGAATGAGTGAAATATCTGGTACAATGGCCCATTCAATTCACTAATTCTAAGTGAAAATACAAACATAGGTAGGTAGGTGGGTAGATAGATAGATATTAGATATGTTTTTTAAAACATCAATTTCTAATAAAGGAGGCAAAGCAAGGTAAAATATTTTTGCCTGTTAGTTTAGAAAATACTAAAAAAGAATGATAATGTATACTGTGGAGTATGGCGGAATGGGCATTCCCATACAGTGAGGTGGGATTGCAAATGACTGTAATCATTCTGAAAAGGCATTATGATAATGTATATCAAAATCTAATATCTGACTATTATTTGACCCAACAATTAAACTTTTGGGAGATAATTACAAGGCTGTCTTATAAGGAAGTTCACTGCAATATTATTTAAAATTACAAAAATGGGAAAAGTCTAAATATCTATCAGAAGAGGATTATATTAAAGAAAATTGAGCTTTCTAAAAACTGGAAATAATGGTGTGCTTTGGTGAATTTGAAATTTGTTTCTATTTTTATTGCAAAAGAACTGTATGGTGTTTGCCTAAATAAGTGACTATTTTACATAGAGTACTAAAGATAGATGTACATGGATATTAGTAAAGATTTAAAAGATTTTAATAGAATTCTAATTTCATGGATAATTGAATCTGAGAAAGCATGAACACTACTTGGATTTTTATGTAAATAAATTCGTAAACTGAATAACAAAATACCCATTATGTGTAGATCCTTTTTCTAGACCCATGCTTAAAAGGGAGATTAGAGTGAGACCCCAACTCTACCAAAAACAAACAAACGAAACAACTGGGTATGGTAGCATGCCTCTAGTCCTAGCTATTCAAGAGCCTGAAGCAGGAGGCTTGCATGAGCCCAGGAGTTCTAGGTTACAGTGGGCTCTGAGTCTACCACTGTACTCCAGCCTGGGCAAAACAGCAAGACACTGTCTCAAAAAAAAAAAAAAAAAATGGTGGGGGTGCAGTTTAGAGAATGATTTCTTTTTATACTTAAAACAATCTGCCTAAAATAATTGAAGGATTCTAACGGGAGACAGTGAGATAATGCTTTTCTGACAACCAATAGTAATTTTTTGGATCTTCACTTAAAAAAATAATGAAAGAGATAAAGAATATATTGTGGTAAAGTCATGGGTAAAAATATTTTAATTTAACTTGATAAAGGAAAAGAAATCTTACACTAATTTCAGTGTTATTTTAGATCACTAGTTGGTCCTCTAGAGTCATTAGTGTAAAGGTCTATAAAGGAGCTACCGTGTGCAAGGCAGTGTCATGGTTCCTGGAAGCAATGCTACTTTCTTTACTTAGTGTACAATTTGCATCTCAGATATCTGGAACCAGCTAAAATACGCATGCGTTTTACAAGTTTAAAAATATCTAAAGAAACATACTTTTCAGTTAAATGTCTTTCAAATGACTAGGTGCCAGGTACTATGCTGTGCATTCTTGGGGTTATAAAAGATGATTTAGAAACATTTCTAGCCCTTAGAGAGTTTACAATAGTAGGTGTTAAGGGAAATTGAATGTATTCTCCTAAGAAATAAGATTTCTTAGGTTAGGTGAGTTAGGTTCTTCAATAGAAATGCTTCTTGTGCTAATGCAAAATGAAGAGGTTTGCTTCCTGGTTTGGGATTTTATATGTGTCTTCAACAAGTGGGCCACTGACAGAAGCTTGTTAAAAAAAAAAAAAAAAAATGAATGAGGGAGAAACTTGTTTATTCTGCCAGCCTGAGTTTCACTGTGGTAATGGAAGTAAGTGAAAACAAAACAGCGGTGGGATATTCACCTTTAAGAGCTGTGTTCCCTAGCAAGTCATTTCCTACAAGCAAGAAGCCTTCCTTGGTCTTCCAGCTACTGGCTCTTAATCTGCTGATAGCTACCAACAGGCAACCATTTTCTAAGTGGATATTTGTACATTTTTATTTATGTACGTATTTTCTACAAATCATATTGTAGATAATTCAATATAGGAAATAATTTTGAAATCAGAAATATATTTTAACCTCTTTGATAGAGTTAAAATTTTAAAACTCAGGACACTTGACAAGATTTTTAGGGCTTAAGTCCAAAGGACACCATAAAAATTACATGGATGTAGTTACAAAAATATTAAGGAATGATTATTTTCACCATTAGTTTGTATCTTATTTTATTGAAAAGAACACTTGTATCACATTATAATGTTAATAACTCTAATTTACCACATAATATGCTAAAGATAATCTAACCTAAATTTGTTAATGGCTAGAATAGAAAACAGATTTCTCCCTAAGGTTAGTTTGCCCGAGATGTGTAAAATGATCTTTGTGAATAGGCTTCAAAATATTACACAGGCATATATATGCTTCATACTTTACCTTACAAACATTAATTTCAAAAATTTTATATTTATATAAATAAAAATAAATTATATGCTCTAAATATAAAGGCATTTCTTCTTTCATTTATTTAATAGTATTTTTAAATTATTACAATATTTCATCAGCAATTGGTTCTTTATGGCTAACATTTCTTATGTTCAATGAGCTTTGTATTTCACAATTTACATTACCCTGTAAAATTTGTAAATTGTAAACTGGGAAGAAGGAATTTATTCAGAGGTCATCAATGATAGGGATGAGATCATACAGAAACTCAGAATAGTGCTGGGATTAGAACTTGAATTTTCTGATGCTTCCTCGGCATCTCTGTCATTTTGTTTCTAAGAATATTCTAATTTTAGCTTTAGGGTCTCTCTTTTAGAGGTTCTGAGCTCACTGTGTTTGCATCTGCACTAACCAAGGCCTCTCTCTTCTCAAATGGTTTTGCCCTCACCATCCCTTTCTTCCCCTGGATCCAGCCTCGGTGACATATGCAGAGACTATCTGCCTCAAGCCTCTTTCCTGTAGATCTGCGGTAGCATTTCCTTGCCTTGGTACCATGCAGGGTCATAATCTTTGCCTTGGGGTTTCTGGCTACTGATCCTCATCATTTCTGAAAGGAAGGTGAATAGAGAACTGAAGTTTTGCTTTTTTTCTCATCTATGCCTCCAGTTGCAGAAAGCTAGAATGTGAACTCTGAAACTTTTCCTCTGCTTTTCTTTGACTGTCTTTTTGCAAAAACATGTGCACTCACTCTTCCTTTGGAGTGGTCCACCTCATCCTTTTGCTATTCATTAATAACCTCGTGAGCATTCCTTCTCACAGAAAAGCAGCCTAAGCCCTCAAGTCACTCTCCTAGCTAACCTGTTGAATACAGATAAGATGGCTTTATTACTCTTATGAGGACTAAAAAAACATTTCCACTCATGAAATGAATAGTATATTTATGTTTAAGTGAGTAACTTGGTGTAAACAATCTTGTTACCTTGGCTACATATTCTGAAATGCTTACTTTTTCTAACTAGAGTTGTCAGGTTTAGCAAGTAAAAATAGAAATAAAATTCAAATTTAACTGGGAATCTTCTATTTTATCTGGCAACTCTACTTTTAACTTCATCAGAAAATAGTACATATTGTTTAATGCTTTATTTATAGATGATAACGTTTTGTATTTGGTATGGCAGAAGAAGATTGTTATTAAAAATTTTTCATCTTTAATATTGGCCTTTTTTCTCTAGTGAACATCCTAAATCTAGTGCTTAATAACTTCAGAGACACTTTTTTAAGGGGAGTAAAATTCCTTTAGAATATAAGCTTGTATGTCTTATTTATCTTCATAAAAGAAAAAGAAAAAGAATTTGCTTGGAATTATTTATGTTGCTCTAGTTGGCATAACTAGCAATGCTGTTAATAACTCAGAATTTGTTTTGTTCTCTTTATACCATGAACACCTCTTTATTTGTGTCTTTTACTGTATAAAAGTCCCTTCAGTTATATAATTTTCCTGACTACCCCTTGTAGAAAGAGAATGAGCTTCAGAGTCAGCCAGATAGTTGTTCAGATTTCTTATGCCACTCCAAGGCTCTGGTGAAAAAGCTTGGACATATAACCTAACTATGCTGAGTCTCAGTTTATACATCTGTGATAAAAAGAGGGTGTTTTGAGGATTAAATTTAGAATTATAACTGGCATATCATTAGCACGTAATCATTAATCTTCCTTTTCTTTTTACTTCCTTTGTTTTTACTGAACCCTTATAGTCACTTTTTGTAATACCTTTTAATGGCTTACAGCACATTTCTACATTGCAACGTAATTAAATTGAGTATATTTTATCTTTCCTACCATACTAAAAGATTCTTTTGTGCAAGTGATCCCATAGCATTGGGTGTATTGTATATGTGCATATTCATTCAGATGTGGTGATATGGGATGGGAGAGTAGGGGTTGTATCTCACAAGTACATTCATGAAATTATATATCCCTCCCCTTAAAGTCCTAGAGGAGATTAAAATACAACTTTTCAAAATATCATAGAACATGACTCTATTAAGATACTCTTTCTGTCCAGTGGGACATTATCTAACTTGGAAAGATTGCAGAACTAAACGCATACTGCGGTAAACTTTCAGGATTTACAGTACGCTAGACCCATTAGTTAAAATGTGCATACCTTTTTAGCAAACCCACTAAAGCTAGTAATCAGGAGTTAGTTTCAAATGACTAGTATTATATATTCCCAAGCATCATATACCTAGAAGAACTGATACCCACTGGAGGAACCCGAATTTCAAAAGTCTTCACCTGGAATAATACTGCTTTATACTTTAGCTTTTAAAATACTTTTAAGTACATTATCCTCTCTGGATTCACAAATCACTTACATATGAAGTTAAGTATTACTAGCTGTATTAAATTAGGGCAGTAGAAAAGTAAGTAGTTCTTCATTTAGTCCTGGAGGCAATATTGCAGAAGAAAATACCAATATATTTATATGTCATCAGTGTATGTAGAAGCACATTTTATATTCTAACAGCAGCTTAAATACCACTTTTTACCCATCAGCTATATTTCTCAGAACAGTGATAGAAAAGCTTCCCACTTTTGTTTCTCCTGAAATTTCAGTCTCTCTCTCATTCTCAAAAGATAACCACACCTCTTTATTTTCTGAATTAGTTGAAACCATCCGCTGTGAGCTCTTTCCCTTTCCTACCTCTGCATGTCAAAGTCACCTGTCCTCCCATCTCTTCAGCCTTTCTCCTACCCATAAGTCTATCACCTACCTGCTGCTGCTCCTTAATTTAGTCCTTTTGCGTATTCTAGGGACTTGCTCAATTTTCTTATTAAAACTTATGTTTTTTGGCCAGGCATGGTGGCCCATGCCTGTAATCCCAGCACTTTGAGAGGCCGAGATGGGCAGATCACTTGAGGTCAGGAGTTTCGGACCAGCCTGAGCAATGTGGTGAAATCCCGTCTCTACTAAAAATACGAAAATTATCTGGGCGTGGTAGCAGGCACCTCTAATCACAGCTACTTGGGAGGCTGAGGCAGGAGAATCGCTTGAATGTGGGAGGCAGAGGTTCCAGTGAGACAAGATCGCACCATTGCACTCCAGCCTGGACAACAAGAGTGAAATTTCGTCTCAAAAACAAACAAACAAAAACTTTTAAAAAAATATTTATTAAGCTCATTATGATGTTTCTTTATTTAAAAAACAAACAAACAAAAAAAACGGGCCGGGCACGGTGGCTCACGCCTGTAATCCCAGAACTTTGGGAGGCCGAGACGGGTGGATCACGAGGTCAGGAATTCGAGATCAGCCTGGCCAACATGGTGAAACTAAGTCTTTACTAAAAATACAAAAATTACCTGAGCATGGAGGCACGCGCCTGTAATCCCAGATACTCGGAAGGCTGAGGCAGGAGAATCACTTGAACCCAGGAGGCGGAGGTTGCAGTGAGCTGAGATGCGCCATTGCACTCCAGTCTGGGCGACAGGGTGAGACTCCGTCTCAAAAAACAAAAAAAAAACACAACAAACAAAAACCCTCAAACTGTAACTCTCTTTTATTTTAGTCTTCACAGAACTAATCAAACCAATTGTTTGCACTCATGGCTATGGTTTTCCCCATTAATTCCCTAGTAACTCCCTGCAAACTACTTCTACTTCAGTACACTATAGGAACTGATATCTGATAGGTCACATACAAATCATCAGGTCAACATGAACTTTTCAACAAATCTTGGCCTTTTTGAGTTTTTGACGTTTGAAGATAGTATCATTCATCCTGTCCTCTCACAAATTTTTAATATATAACAGCTTTATTGAGATATAATTTATGTATCACAAAACTTACCCTTTTAATGTATACAATTCAGGGAGTTTTTAGCATATTCACAAGGTTGTTCAACTATCACCACTGTTTAATTCCAGAACATTCTCATCACCCTAAAAAGAAACCCCATTCTCATTAGCAGTCACTTTCCATTCTATCTTACGTCTGGGCCCTTGTAACCACTAATCCATTTTTTTTTTTTTTGTCTCTTTAGTTATGCCTATTCCAGGCATATTATACAAATAGAATGATATAGTATATGATTTTTGTTACTGACTTTTTAAATTTAGCATAATGTTTTCAAGGTTTATCCATATTGTAGCAGGTATCAATACTCCATCCGCTTTTACAGACAAATATTCTATTAAATAAATATACCATATTTTATCTATTCATGAGTTGAAGGGAATTTGGGTTGTTTACATCTTTTGCTATTATGCATGATGTTGCTATGAACAATTATGTACAACTTTTTGTGGGAACGTAAGTTTTTATTTCTCTTGGGTATATATTGTACCTTGGGTGGAATGAATGGATCATATGGTAATTCTTTGTTTAACCTTTTCCAGAAGTCTTTTGGACTTCTATTACTGTGCCCTCCTCACAATTTATTGTCTTCCTTTTCACTATTTCCTCATCTCCTCTCAGGAAAATATTCTGCAGTTTGGGGTCTTGACTCTTCCTCTCTCTGTGGTGTCTTTACGAACAATCTAATAAACTCCCTTTGCCTTAACTATTCATCTATGTCTTACTTTTGGGAATCTGTTGTCAGTGGGATCACTCTGATCACCCTCAACCAGAGCTCTGCATTATATTTACTATCTACTAAAGAAATCTTCTCTTGATTATTCTGCCATCAGGCAAACAGCATAATCTTCTCTCCAAAGCCTGTGTTTTATAATCTGATTTCCTCCCTTGTGGTAGTGGCACAGCTGTTCTTTCAGTTTCTTTTGACTTAAATTTTGGAGTCATCATTGACTCCTCCTAGCCTTTACCTCATACCCATTTACTAAGTTGTGCCAGCTCTTCTTTGACAGTACCTCTCATGATTCTTGTTTTGAACTAACATGATTCATGTTATTCTTATCTCTTATTTGGACAGTTGCACATACGTTTTTACAAGTCTTTATACCTCTGTCTTGTCTCACTCTCTTCATCCCTTATCTATCCTTTACAACATGACTTCAGTATTGTCCTGGGCCAGGCTTATTTTATTGCCAGATTTCAGCAAAATTTGTTCTTACCTGCTATATAACATCAAGACTGTTTGTCATTTATTGTTTAGTTATATCCAATAATTAGCCCCAACCAATCTTCTCATCATGTTTTACTAGTTCCTAGACTAAGTGTATGCTCTATCCAAGATCAATTATTTTCTTTTCACTATATATAATCTCACATTTTCTTTGTTCCTACTTGGCGTGGCCTTCTGTCATCTCCACGAGATGATTCTCATGTAACTCCAGCCCAAATATTACATCCTCCATAAAAATTTCAATGAGCTTCTCAACAAAAGATAATTTCTTTTACTTATGAACTCCTGAAGCGTTTTTAAAACATTGTCTATGGCCTTTTGACATTCAACTAGATCTTTCGTATTAAACAATAAGCTTTTGAAGATAGAAACAATGTCATATCACCCCTTCTACCTCCGCAAGTGTGCAGTGCTTTGTTGTTTGCTAGGTATATGGGACATAATCGCAAACATTTTTAAGGACAAATACTTTTATGTATTTTATTCTTCCAAATATTTTCCCAAATACTATTTCCCCTACAGTCTTACTTTTAAGTTTAAGAGCATATGCAGAACAGAGGATTCAAATAATAGTTTACCTTCAGATATTGTAGTATAATTTAGTAGCATGTATTTTTCAGTTAATATCTGATATACTGGTTGAAATCATAGCAATACAGAAGTAATGAGTCTTCAATACATATCCAAACAAAAGATGATATTGGTCTCATAATGAAAAAAAAAAACCCTGTTAAGGTATGTGTAAAACAAAAAGTAAATCCAAAATCTATTTGGGAAAAATAATAAAATGTTTTATAGCAGAAAGATAAATAATCGAAAGAATGCACAAAAATTATTATAGTTACTGGAACATGTCCCATGATAAAGGGAAGTTGTAAAAGCATTAATTTTAGTAAAATCAGTCCTAATTTATCTTTACCTTACATTCCTTAGAATTTTAAAGTTGGACAGAATTCCTTAATATGTATTTAAAATTATTGTAGGTAATATTAGGATATTACATTAGCAATTTATTACCGTTAGCAATAGAATAGTGAAGAACATAGAGCTAGGAATATCAGGCTACTTGGTGTACTGAACCTTGTAGAATGCTGACTCTGAGGAAGAGAATGTGTTCTCCCTATTAAACTCATTCTACATCTGAAAAAAACACAAAACCTGTCTTAGATATTAGTTACTGTTAACGCACAGGCTTATTTCATAGAATTTCTGAGGTCATCTGGGGGTTTGGAGCCATAATGGAATATACTGAATATTGGGTTTGGACTTGAACCTTGAAGAATTTATTCTCACTTCTGAGGATGACTTGAGGATCCATTCCATCACACATTCAATACCCTGATTGTCTCTCCTTTGGCTCTACATCATAAGATATTTGATTGGTAAATAGGATGCTTTGCAAGTAATTACTCTTATTAAAGTACTCTTGTTATAGTATAGTATTATTTTATAATTATTATACAATAAGTAGTCTTAGTATCTCAATTTGGCCTCCATAGTGATTTACAGTGTAAATATAATATATCCACACATTAATTTTCTAACTTTATGTAATATATACTGTAAAAATATCATTTTTAAAATATTCTTTAATAATTAGCTTTTTAAACAAACTGTCTAATTATGTATCAGGCATGAAACATAAAAGGTCAATAGCTACAGATGCATAATTTCACTCTGATAGATTGCTATTTGAAAATAGGTTATGCCAATTAGATGATTAATTTTCTTCTATTAAATAACATTATGAGACTTCAGATTACATTTATCAGTATATCCTCTTTAGTGGGAACATAATATGAAGAAAGGCCAAACAGAATACGAATTTATATCCTTTCTGGAAGGATCTCAATATACTTTTTATCAACCACACTTGGGAAAATAATTAGAAAATTAAACTCTGTTTGAAAACTTATTTTATGTTTCGTATTCAAAGTAACATGTTGAAGACACAATGTGTTAAAGGTTAAACTATATGAATATGAGAAGCAAAAATCTGGATGTCCTGTTGGCAATTTTTTTTTGGTTCTGGTTATCTGCAAAGTATACACCCCTTGTCAGTATAACTAGGGAGTGACTGTGTAAACATTCTTGTTTCGCCTGTTCCACATAATCGTTTCTTGTATCATATTTCTTCTGACCTCGCTATCTGAAACCAATTACAGGAGATCCATTTGGGCTGCATCTATTTTCATAAGAAGCCTAGGCAACAGTGTTTTTCTCAGAGATGAATATCAACATCAAATATGCTTCTGAGTGCTTTGTTATTTATGTTTCAGAGAGATTTTGTAGCCTTCAGCTCTCAAGAATGTGTCACGCTGTGTTGTTTATACATTGAAGATATTAATGGGCATAGATGTCATTTTTCATTTTAATGTCTCAAATGCAACAGGCTGATAGGTTAAGCATTCCTATTTTTATAGGGAGATATATGACTGATGTCTGTTTTTTCCCCAAATATACATATATTTACTTTGAAAAAAAAAGTTATTTATAAACCTTAGCATACTCAACATTTTTTTGTTTTGCTGGGTATTTCTAAACTATTCTCAAATAATTTTATATTTGGTGAAAGTTTTCAGTGTTCTTCAGTGGAAAAAAGTATTTATCTGACAGGTTACAGAGCATTTTCATCCTTAGTTAATTATCACCATGACCTACTCATCAGAATTATTCTGTGAGGTTCATAACTAGCATAAAATTACTACTAGTGAAGAAATATGCTTGAACTTTGCTTTTCTTACAAAAATTTAGTTAAAATTGCACAGTAAGAGTTAGGAATGATGTTTTCAGTAAGTATTTTAGAGAAAAAATGTACTCATTTATGAAAAATGTGCATTCCCACATCTCTGCAGCCTAACAAAATGTTTACCTTTAATCTCTTATAAAGATTATTTCTTTTTAAAAATTTTTAAATTTAACCTGATTTCAAATTTTAAGATGTCTTATCTTAATTTTCTTTATGTTTCCTAAAATAGGATAACTTCATTAAGTAATGTGCACCCCTAATTAAAAACAAATGTGTTTTTGGAAACTAGATATGGTTTGGCTGCCTTCGAAATCTCTTTCTTGTTTCTGATACATTGGAAACAGACTCAATCACTGTGAAAGGAAATTTTGTAAACAACTTTTGCTTTTGTTCTAAATTAATTTTTGTGGGGGGAGTGACCATCTAAATGACTAGATGGCTCAGAGAACTTTATGAATGGCCCTGGGTTTGATCTTTTGTTTGTATTGATATAAGTGGCAAGAAATTTTTAAATTAATATTTTGTGTCATTTGACACCTAACATTTTATATTGATGGAAGTGTTTTATCTAATAATCTTTCATTTTTTGAATAGCTATAATAATAAATTGCAAAGATGAACTAAATGTCTCTGAGCAATTGTTTATTGAAATTCAGTCCTAAAGTGTTATCCAGAATACTGGAAATAAAAATGTCATATGATGCATGCAGTGAGAATGCAAACTGCCAGAGCTTTCTGCTTATGAGTTTTAAATCATTCCTGATCTCCTAGAATTGTTTTTTGTTCTCCCACCGCTTATGTTTACTATAGCAGTCTCTACTCTACCAAAAGAATGTTGAAATAGGAAAGAAGTTATTTTTTTGAAGAGTTTGTATTAAAAGATGATCCTCAGCTATTTTGGAGATAATGCATATGAAAACCAAAATACTTTAAAAGTAGAAGCATTTTTTTAGCCAGCTATCTTGTGATATTTCATTACTATTATTACTCCTTTAGTAACAGTGTAGGTGTATGCTTTTGACTAGTGATACTTTGATGAGCAAAACTTGTAATATATTTAATTTTCTAGTGTTTGTCTACAGACATTACGTAGCATTGACATATTCCCTTGATTACAGGGGTTATGTTGAATGAATATAATGCAGGATGGTAAAATGGATGGGGTCCTAAGCTTGGGAGAGAAGAGCCAGAGTTTTTGACCAGGCTCTGCTACTGCTTTGTGACTTCAATTAACTTATCCTAGTATTGATTCTTCAGTTACTTGTTTGAGAAAGGTAGGCTAGACAGTTTCTAAGGCCTTGTCCAGCTCTAGAATTTTGCAGTTCTATAGTAATAATTGATCAGATACTCAGGATGTTACAAAAGTTTAGAGTTCCATCAGGCATCAGGGAAGTATTAATATATAATGAAATCTGAGTTAAGGATGAAGGGGGCAGTAGCCATTAAAACAGTATATATTCTGTGACAGTTGTTCTATTCATTTACAGATTCAAAACAAAAAGGTTATATTGTTGTTTCCCATGTAAAGTCTGAAAACTGAATATGCTCTCTTTACTGGTGAAGAATAATTCATTATAATGACATATATTCTGTTTTACTAGAATCTTACTCATTGCCTACTAATGATTCCTTTGACAGAACAGAAACAATATGGCACAGTGGCCATAATACACTCAGGCCTGGAAGCCAGGAGACCTTGAACAAAACATTCATAAATTGCTTTGTGATCTTGAACAAAGCAACTGACTCTTCTAGGTTTCGTTTTTCTTATTTGCTAGAATAAGGAGGTCAGATTAGATGATTTTCAAGATTGCTTTTAGTCCTTGTCATTCGTGATTCTAAGATCCTAAACAGTGTTCAATAAATTTTTTTAATAATAATAGATAACTACATAATTTAATATAAATTAAGGCAACAGGTATACAAAATATACTCATCAACTCGAAAAGAAAAAAAAAAACTACATGAAAACAATTAGGCATTAACTGGAAAAATAATTGAATGCATTTTTTATTTTGAGAATTTCAGAGACACAGCCTAGGATAGCTATTATAATTTCCATTTGGAAAAATATCATTTGTAGTCACTTTATAAGTTACAATTAAAAGAGGAAAGATATGTTATTTAGAATATAGAATAAAAAGTTTCAAATAGTGAGCCTTGTGATAATAAAGTAATAACAGATTTTTTTTGTTTATATTTTCAAACTGAACTCTATAATAAATAGCCTGAGTTCACTGGAATGTGCCATCCTTAGAAATATTTAGGTTAATTTGTAATTACTTGAAAAGTTAAAAAGCAACGACAAAGATGATTATCATGAGTGAGTGTGTCTCCAAATGTAAAAAGTGTGCTTTACAAACTATGCCAGATCCTGCTATGGGAAGACAAATCAGTGTTGTTAGGAGATGGTGCTAGTGCATTCAGTTTGTTTACTTTGGTTTCTGTGTCTGCCTGCCTTCTCAGAAAACTTGCTTGGAGCCAGACTGTAGCAGCCCTCTCTGTCTTTTCATAATTGATCAGGGGATGACTGCCTTCCCTGAGGGTTAAGACGTGGCAACTTTTTCTGTTTGCTCAGCATCTCAATGCAGTAGTTCAAACATTGTTCACACCAGCTGGCAGTGTAATGCCATATGCACATCTTGTCAAAGCAACTGTTGTCATGGATACTAGAAACTCTCTTAAAAACCAGATCATTGATTACAATCAAAATTGTACTTTTTGTCAGCTGAAATTCTTAATTATTATAGAAGATATTAATCCAATAATGTTTTCTCATTGTGAAAAATTTATCTTGTATTCAAAAACAGTAAATAACATAGTAGGCCAATGATTTAGTTTAGTTTTATGTGTGAAAAATTTCATCATTAGTGTTCATTGGACTCAGTTGTTGAGAGAGAAAATGAATTTTTTAAGAGACTCTTAAAAGTTTTTGTTAATTAGTGTATATTCCTACCTTTAGAGGAATTTACTATGCATTTTGGTCTATGGCATTAGCTTTTATATGTTAAGTTTATATAGTACATTTACTGAACTGTTCCTCCTCCAGTAAATGAAATGCTTACATTAATTTCTTATGTTAAGTTTTATTTTCCTAAGTGGGAAAGAAAACATAAAAATAAATGAAAACATCTTCTATTTTGATTGGTATTCTGTCACACATAGAAACAAACCTGATTGGTTGAGTGGTAATTTCTTTGTTCTCTGATTTTGCTAAGAATGCAAATGAAAACCACTCAATTTTATTTGGCATTAAAACTGCACTTTATTTTGTCAAAGGAGAGGTTTCCCCTTGAATTGTAAGTACAAAAAAAGTGTTTTTAATCTTTAGTGAAAATCCTTATTAATTCACTTTCAAGATAATCTGATGTTGATTTGTCAAATTTAATTACAGCTTCCGGTAACACTTGAAGTCTACTGCTTTTGCCTCAAAATTGTAATATGAAAATGCAAATTGAATGATCATTTAAAAGGGAGTGGGCATTTTAGTTGAACACTCAGAGACAAGTTCCTTGTGGAAATGAGGTTATTGATGCAGTTTATGATTTTTATCCTCTTTAAGCACTTTAAACAAATTAACTTTATTTCCTGTAGGATTGCATGTTTCTCTGTGATTTTGAGTAAAGTTATATATGTGTGTTTGGCAATTTTTTTCATATTAGAAGATAAACAATGATTCTCTCTGGAAAGGAATATGGGAGTTCTTGTACATTGAAGCCTTTTACTATTAACCAAGAGATAATTGATAACTTAACTTTCAACAAAATATTTAGATACGGTTTCATTTTTACTTCTAGGCTCTCCAGGCAGCAAGACAACTTCTTTTACAGCAGCAAACAAGTGGATTGAAATCTCCTAAGAGCAGTGATAAACAGAGACCACTGCAGGTTAGTAAAGCACTCCTGTCCTTGGGGTCTTATTTTAAAAGATGTTCATAATGATAACAGTTGTGCAGACCCAGTTGTATATATACAGGAAATTATTACATTTGCATATGTAGGTAATTTTAATTCATAAAGAGAATTCATTTTATCTTCTTAAAAGAGAAAAAAATAATATTCTATTGGCATACATTTTAAAAGTTTACAAGGTAACTCCTTGCAGAAAATACATAGGAACCATATTTGGTGTACATAGGCATAAAGAATTTTGCATAAAACCCCCTTGTGGGATTTTATTCATACATAGGTTGAAATGTAAAATTTTTTTCTTAAAAGCAAAGTTATAGTAAAATGGTGTGGAAGGAAACAAAGAAGTCTTAGACAACCCTTCCGCAGTTGTATCCAAGTGACAAATGCAGAAAACCTCGAGGATTGCCAAAAAAACTGTTTGAGTTTGCCAAGGAGTTATTGCTGTTGCTACAGTTATAAAAACACATTCTGGAGTTTGTTGTCCTTACTCACTATGTTTGTCCTGTGAAACTGATAGTATGTATGTCTTTTAAAGTAACTTTTGTTACATAATATAATCCTTGTTTTATGCAGTCTTCTTAACCAAAATATGTGGGACATTTTCTGGGGGGGGAGGGGTGGGAACATTTTTAAGCTACATTTTTTGACTGTTTGGAAGGTAAATTCTGGAATTGCATAAAACATCTCTCAAAGTGTTCACCAGCTCTGTTGAAAGATAAGTAATGCTTTTTCCTGAATCGTGTTATATACATGTCTAATAAGGCAAATTTAGTTTTTTAACATCTCTTGTGGCTTTATTTTAACAAACAAAAAAAATTTTTTTATGGCCTAGCTGTCTTATTTTCAGGTGTACTTACAGATGTTAGTAACTAAGTCTTACATGATGGCCTTCTGGAGCTTAGTTTGTGTAAGAGAGAATTATAAGCTACTGATCTATACAATCCAAAAATTAGTTATTACCTAAAAA
Organism: Pongo abelii; assembly: GCF_028885655.2. Lineage (NCBI taxonomy): Eukaryota > Metazoa > Chordata > Mammalia > Primates > Hominidae > Pongo > Pongo abelii. The sequence continues at coordinate 111,628,961 of NC_071991.2, forward strand.
CTGGATAAAATGTATGGTCCCTAAACAAATTTGAGATAAGAATAGATTTTCCTGGGAACAAAGTCATTTGTGGAGGGTGGATGAGAAGAAGAGGGACTTGGGGATAAGGGATGTTTCAACAGAGTACAGATGTCTGCCATGACTGGAAATGAAAGTTTTATTTAATCACCCTGAGTTTAAGATTCTTTTCAGTTTTTTCTCTTTTAAAAGCAACTTCACATTCCTTTGTTTTAACTAATGAATAATTCTGTGTCACTTTCTTCACCATCATATTCTTCCCCAATTTATAATGGGAGCGTAGGAGTAGTATTTCCATGGAGTTATCTGATTCCATGAGAGTCTCTTCATGCATTTACATGACAGAGAAAAATTTACATAGAAGTCACAGAAGATAGCAAATGAAATGTTTATCCTCACTATGGCTTCAGAGTGGGAATTTTGCTTTATTGTTGGAATAGAAAAGGATAATTAGATGCTGGCAACATAAGCAAAAGATAGGAATGAAGTTACTGTTTTAAGTGTCTAAAAAATACTATATATTTTGCTAATTCTATTTTATCATATTTCTTGACAAAATAGAGGAATTCGCAGTTGCTTCTTCCTCTCCAAAGCTAAGTCCAGTAGAAGTTTCTATATTGCTGGTTACCAGGGTATCTCTGGAAAGAATGGCTGGGCTTTAGTTTTTCTATTTTTGTTGTTGTTGTTGTTGTTGTTGTTGTTGTTGCATTGAAAGGCAAGATTTGATACTTGGACTAAAATATACATACTTTTCCTTACAAAATACCCACAATAGAATGTGGGAATATTAATGGCTCTAAAATAAGAAATTGTTGTTTGTTTATCAATGCATAAGTAAAATTTTGAGCAGAAGTGTCCAGTTTTGTTATTTTAGCATAAAAGAATGATTAAAACTATTATAAATACCTTTTAACAATTGCAGTTGCTGACCATGACTACAAAGACTTTCATTGTGTCACTTGTTTTTCATTTTGTGATGCATATTAATCTGAATATATCTCCATTGTTTAGACTATAGCATTTCAGTATTAGTTTGTAATTTTAATGAGATCTCATGCCAAAATATCATAGGAACGAGAAGTTGGGTTTTATGAATGAGAATTTAGAGATATTGAATGAGACTTATTCACCAAAATGTACACTGCAATTAATATAATGTGAGCCTTCATTTTTAGTATTTCATAGGACTTGATAAGCTTAGCAACTGGAGACATGCTGGGATTGTATTAAAAATCTAATAAAAGCTTAACAGCATTTGATACTAGCTTACACATCTGTTGTCAAACAGGAATATTAGGTAATGCTTATCCTTGTATCTTCAAATATTATTTAGCATGAGTTGCACTATTTGCCACTTATGTTTTAAAAAAGGGTATGATGTTTTTGTTAAAATTTTCAATAATTTGATATGAAATTAACATTTTAAAAGTTTTCTTATATAATTCTTTCAAAATGTAGATCTTTTTCTACTTAACCAAGTGTTTAACCAAACATTCATAATAGAGTTAGTATATTATCTTTACATTTCAAAAGGATAATTGAAAATGTTTCAAAATCTGTAGGTGCAAGGCAAGATATTTAGTATTAATCGATTATGATGGTTCTTAATATGTCAGGCATAACATCTTTAGAGGACCAAAAGAGATACTTTGTATTTTTTATTTTAAAGTATAGTTTTGATAGAGAACTATTTTATAAAGTTGGAAAGAAAATACAGATTTCAAAACCTGTTTTGATGGCTCAAGTCACAAGAACAATATTCAGTTGCTTGTTAACATTCACCTGAATTTCTTTTCTCTGTTAAGAAGTGGTGGCCAGATTTGAAGTGTGACATGGTACAGTTCTATTTTTAGTAGACTAGTATTTATCTACTATTATTTTTTCATTTACATTTGTTCAGGATTTTGTGCTACAGATGGCATAGATGTTAGCATGTCTAATGCAAAATGGAAAGAAGAAAACATCACATCTGACAAGCTTGAGTGCCAATTGTAGTAGTGATTTCACTTTCATGTATAGATATCTGAATATATGTATTTGAAACATGTTTACATAATCTCATTACATGAAACACCAATTGAATAGGTGCAATCAGCAAGTACATTGATTAATGGCATATTGATGAATAATATATAAAGATTGTGATGCAAATGGGAGGCAATATTAACTTAAGCATTACCAGATGTTTCTGCTTTACATTCTTACTGTGTATCCCAGAAAACATATCCTAATAATAACAGCCAAAGACAGCTTCTCACTTTAATTTGTCTTATTTATTTAAATCTACTCCTAGCACTTCCTAGACTTGATATATTCATAGTGATCCATAATGAGGAAAGTTAGCCAAAAAGAATAATACTTAATCCTTTCAATTTCATGAAACTAATTTTCAGTTTAGAAAGAGTAAGTTAACACATCACCCCACACACACGCAAATGCCAACATGCACATACACACATGCACACTTCCATAATCTGTAAATTTTAAAAAATTTTTGTAAAATACATTTTCAATTTTCTAGCCTATGACAAATCTACTTAATTTAGTTTAGATATGAAAATTGGTCGCATTATTGTTCTTGTTACATTTACAGCCATGAGACAGACTTGTGGTTCTTCAACAGCTGTGCAGAGCAGAGACGTAAATTTAAGGTAAATGCCATTGCTTTGCTATCTTAGATGAATATTAGTTTTTAGCATTGTAATCACTTCCTTCATTGTAGGTTAATATATAATATAAAGTTCTCCTTTCTAATAGGTAATTGAATTCTAAAATTTTTATAATTCTGTCTTAAGAAGTTCAAGAATGGAATAGTAAAAAGCAAAAGAGAATTAAATTTGGGGGTCTTATTCTGACTCTGCCACAAATAGTTATGTAAGTTTGAGGAAGTTACTTAACATCTTTAAAATAAAGACGTTGGGCTAACTGATGAACAAGATCTTAAATTCCATGGTTAAATATTTATTTTGTTTTCATTTTGAAGTAAGTGAGAGGTATCTTAATTTTTCAGGATTGGGTACATCTTGTTGGATATTAGCTTATGAAGTAAGGATTATGTTTTTGTTTGCTTGGTTTTTATTACAAAACATTTGTTTATTAACATGCCCCATCCAGAAACAGTGCCTTGGAAACAAAGAATTAAATCCCATATGTATGGAAAACCATTGCGCAAATATAATTCTGTATATCTGAGGAAGCTTTGTTTTGTTTAATGCCTTGAAATATTATAAATTGAATTTATGAGAAATGTAAGCTACATAAAAATTATTTAACCAATGTATTTACTTTAATAATTTACATTGAAATATGTTTTGATATAATGCAACTTAACATTATTTTTACTTTACTATTTCATTCCAAATTGTTAAAAATAACAAAAGCTGACAAAACCAGAAATTCTATAGTAAACTAATTAGCAATACTGAAATTCCATATTCTATGTAAAAAATCAAGAATAAGTTATAAAAGTTTATAATTTGTAAAATATTCTGGAGGAAAATACTAACTTATATGGGATATAGAATCAGGCATTACAAAATGTATTTTAGGAAATGATAAAATTTTATTTATGTAGCGATAAAGAATGAAATTGAATATTTCTTTTTCAATATTACTTGTAAATATAATGTAGAAGAAGTGGAGAGAAGCTAAACCACATTTTGTTCCAAATAAAAGCAGCATTGCCAGAAAAATTGAGATACAGGTTTAAATAGAGCAATCTATTGTGATGCCAGAAATTTAGAAATAAGTTTTTAAAGATATTCTTTACTATTTATATTTTCTGTGTATTGAAAAATGAGCAGGAGGTCTAATACATTATTTCTTGATCATAAAAAAAAGAATTTAATTCAAATACTGTTTACAAGAACAGACTATGTCTTGTGTGACTCTTATTTTCCCATTCCAGTGAAGAACATTTCTTAAAAGGCAGCATGAAATAGGCAAATTTAAAAGAATGTTATAGAATACAATTTTTGTTAAACTATGATGATGTTTCTATCCATGACCAGCTGCTCAAGGCTGACACCCTGTGGAGGAGGGTCTGGGACATTGAGCTCATTGCTACTGAGCATGCTTGTGTGGAAAACTTACCGTACGATCTACTCATGGCATATAGAAGAAAGAACCATGTGTTTTAGATCTGAAGCCTGCCCTTGCCATTAATAAGGCTTTGGATAGAATAACCTGATCTCTTTGGAGCCTGTTTCCTCATCCCTAAAATAGGAATAAAGATACCCAACCTTTCAAGATTGCTGTGAAGACCAAAAATTATATTATGTAAAGTATTTAGCATGAATCCTTGGATAAGGAGTTAATAAATAATTACCATTATGCTAGCCTCCAAGAAATTGGTATTTAATTCAAGGTTATGATATATATTCTATATCACAGCATTTGGCCATAATTTGTTACTATTCCCAGATATTTCAATGATTTGAAGTATGCCCTTGTTGTAATTGTGTGTTTTAAGGAATATTAGAGTGTTTTCCCCTGCTATAGGCTCCCACCACATATATACTTCACACTCTCCAAACGTAAACTTATATTTTAAGTTTCCAAACATAAACATATTTATGTTTATATTATATTTATGTTATTATATTTTAAGTCTCCAAACATAAACTTATATTTATGTTTATCTTCTCTATTAAACTGTAAGCTATATGACAGCAGGAATCATGAATTCCCTACTCTTCTCTAGTACCTAGCACAGTGCTTGGTGAATAATAGAGCTCAATAAATAAACTTGTTGAAACAATGAATAAGGAGGAGATTGTGCTGAGTGGAGCAAAGGAGGAGATTTGGAGGAGGAAAAAAAATATTCATTCATTCAGTATAAATTGAGTGATTATTTATCATGTGTAGTATCCTCAGGGACTTATGACTTAGTTGAGGAGATATTCAGAGTTGCACACAAATAAACACATTATTGGCCACAGTGGATGTGCTATAGAAATGGGAAAAACAGAAAGAACAATAAGTATTTAAAAAAGAAAATTAACAATTCAGGCTACAAGTGATCAGGGAAGACTTTGTAGAGAAGGTAGCATGTATGTTGGGCTTAAAGAAAAGGAATTTGGTAGATAAAGGAATTTTTGATGGAGAATTTTTTTAAAGATGTCATCAAAGATGTAGACATAGGAAATTCTGAGATCTGGTTAGGCAAGCGTAAGTAGTTTGTTTTGATCAGCCTAGAGATACCATACTAATGGAATAATGAATGGGTTGGGGGCTAGAAATACACATTGCTGATTGTATAGAGCTTAAAATGTCAAGCTAAGAAGTCAGTATTTTATGGATTGGGTAGAAGGGGCTGTTAAAGTTTTTTGATGAGGAAGTGAAATTATCAAAGCAGTGGTCTCTGAAGATAGCAATGGTACATTTGGAGGATATTTTCAGGAAAGGGAATTCTGAGAAACCTGGAATAAGGATAATCCTTTAAAAACTATTTAGGTAGGCATGATGATGACTTAAGCTTTAGACATGTTGAGTTTGAGGAGATGGCAAGACAAGGAAGTAGAAATAGCTAGCTTTTAGCAAATTTGAAAGAAAGCTTGACAGGGGTCAAGACTAAAGAGAAACATTTGGGGAACAACACAGAAGTGAGAGATGAATCCATGGTAGTAGAGGAGATTTCTGAAAAAGGTAATTTGAAAAGAGGAGCTCAGTAACATTCATATTTTTTTAGATCAAGAAGAAAAAGCAGAAGACAAGAGGGGACTAGAGCAATCAAATTAGCATTGGATTTATTAAGGAAGGTCAAGAAAAGGGGGAGTTTATAAAATTTAAGGCTTTTCAGCCACATCAAGCAATGTCCACAGGAAGGAGAACATTTTTGCATAAACACTGTTTAGTTGATTGCAACACAGATAATTTTAAATCCCCCTCATTCTTCATCATTCATCAGTAACTCTTAGGATCTGCAGTACTAATGTGATCAATAATGAATAGAGAAAAATCATACTTTAACATAGATGATAAATAGAAAATAGGGAATTAATAAATGTACTTTTGCTTCTCAGATTGCAGTGAAAGAAAATGTATGTTGCATATATAATACTGAACTTCCATAAATTAAATATGGAAGAACTTTGCTATCTAGGAGACCAAATTTTCGCTTTTCTTAGCTACCCAAGCACTTGCTTCTTTCTGTGATCCATTAGGATTTTAAGTATATATTCCCTTGACTTCTCTACCTTAAAGTGAGAGCAAGAAAGAAATAGAATATTAATATTGTTATGGGAGGTCTCTATAGGATTTAAGACTTAGGCTGTGAATTTTATCTTAAGATGTTTGGAAGTGTTATACAAGCTAAATTGAATGACAAAGTGAAGAACAGTGTCAGCACATGATTAAAGACAAAAAGTAAAATTATTTTGAAATTTACTTACATTTAAGATTATTTGTGTTTCCTCTGTGGATTCTATTTATATATTTCTATCAACCCACCTTCCACATTTCTATCGGTTTTCTTAGAATGTTTCTGCTACCTTCACCTTTTCTACTGCTTTCTTTTCTCCTTTACCATTTTATTTTCTTCTCTCATCATATAATCTTGTCTATTTTACTTTATTGCTGTCCCTTTGGTCCCATAAGAACACAGAAACTTTAAATATCTGTAACTATCTAATTCTATCATGAACCTAAAAGATATTCTAACATATCATTTTACTAACAAAATAAAACTGTGCCCATTCTTACAATCCAGTATCTAATATTTAATTCTTGTCTTACACCAAGAATAGTTTGTGCTATTTAAGTTGGAGTTTCAATAGGAAAGCACTTCTCCTCTTGAGTATCTCAGCTACTTAGAAGAACCTGGAACCCTAAGGCTTTTTCCTTTTCTTTTTAGCGCTAGAAATCTCCTGTTATGACATTTACAATGGCTTTTTAAAAAATTGTCATCAGAGTGGTTTCATTGTTCCTTAATCTTTTGGTCTGCTTTTTCAGAAAATCTATTACAAAATGAATATTTAAACTAGAATCACTTGGGATAGTTATATTAAATGGTCAGTTCTAAGAACATCTAAGATTGTGCTGATTATGATTATTTTAGTAATGCTGAATTTGGAAGCACAGCATTTGGAAAGATGAAACAAATGTGGAATAAATTGTTATTTTGTTTTTGTTTTTTGTTTTTTTTTTATTGTGAGGCAGAATCTCACTCTGTCACCCAGGTTGGAGTGCAGTGGCAAGATTTCCTCTCACTGCAACATCTGCCTTCTGGGTTCAAGAAATTCTCCTGCCTCAGCCTCCCGAGTAGCTGGGATTATGAGCATGCACCACCACGCCCAGCTAATTTTTGTATATTTAGTAGAGATGGGGTTTCACCATGTTGGCCTCGACCTCCTGACCTTAAGTGATCCACCCACCTTGGCCTCCAAAAGCGCTGGGATTATAGCATGAGCCACCATACCCAGCCTGTTCTTTCAAAATATTTAAGTCACCCTATCTTAATATGAAAATCATATAAGCTCATTACAAGAATCTAACATGATTTTAAGTTAAATTATGTTTGGTCACAAAGTTCCTTTTCCCAAAGGCACTTGATAAATGCTAATGAATTACTATAGTATAGTGGATTTTTCAAAATGAAATTTGTATTCTCTGATTAGATGAGGTAGAAACCACTCATAAGAACTAATTGTAGTAGAATTATAGTAGACCCTCGACATTCACAATGTATATATCCATAGATCTTCGTGAATCCTCAAATTAAAAAAAATTTCCATTTCAAAAATTTGGTGAGGTTTATGCAGACATTCTTGTGTACTGTCCTTGTTTTGTACCAAGCTACCATTGCCTTATACAAAGTCTAATACAAGTTAACAACTTTAAAAATTTCAATAAAATTTGCCCTGTGATTAATTTTAAATTTTCAAAAAAGAAACGTTTTTTTACATTATAGGTTCTCCTACATTAGTGAGGTAGATAACAGCAAAGCTACATTAGTGATAGAAAAATCCATATGAGTTTAGGAATTAGGTTATGTGTGTGAGAAGTCAGCAATCTAAAGACCAAATCAACCTTTTAGCTACTTGATTGTTTCATGGCTTGAAGAACTGCACAGGTGCAATGCCTAGAGAATTAGAGATCATATGCAAATAACCACACAAATCCATAACATCTGTGAATTTTAAGGCTCTATTCTACCAAATCTTGCCATCTTTCATCTATGTTCACCCAAAGTGAACAAACAAGTATCCCCTACTTTCCTTATTATTTTATTGAAGACTTGAGAGAAGCTCCCTGTCTTAAAATTTTTATCCTTCTTAATTGTAAATCTCCACTGGCATCAATTAATTACTGGGAAATATTCCTTCAGAGTAAAAGTTGCCTAGCATATTTTTTTCTTTTTCTTCTTCATTTTCTTTTTCTTAATAGAGACGAAGTCTCCCTACGTTGCCTAGGCTGGGCTCTAAATCCCGGGCTCAAGTGATTCTTCTGCCTCAGCCTCCCAAGTGTCAGGATTATGGTCATGAGCCACTGCACCCAGCCTCTAGCATGCTTTTTAAGGGAATAGGGAAAGGCTGAGTCTTGAGTATGAACAGACCTCTCACAAATATTGAGTAAATCAGTAGAGACTTTACTTTAATGGCCATTCATTGTTTCCTAGTTTGGTTCAGGGATTCTGAATTTAGGATTTTATGCCCCCCCACCCCGCCCCCACCCAGTTAGAGAGCCTCTGTCTAAATCCAGTTAAAGGTCTTGAATCACATCAAGCTGTGGCTAAAATTATTTTGGTTTTTAAGTTTGTCATTTGATTGTGCCTATTTTTACAGGTTTAAATTTTATCAGTATAGACACAGAACCTTTAGTGCCTAATAGCTAAGCATTTCGATAACACAAAATACACAGAAAATTCCTTTGCATAGTATATAAATCCTTACACTTTTAATGCTAACACTTGCATTGCTGTAAAAGCTGCCACCTTGACATATTCTACTGCTAGTGCTACTGCACGTTCTCAAGTGACAAACCAAGGAACACATTGAACATTATGATGTGCTGACATGAAGAAATCTGTTGTCTCACAGAAAGACTGTAGCAAATTCTTGGATAGAATATCTCTGTAAAAGCAAACAAACATAAAAAACAAAATTATTCTCTCTACTTCTACCTTCTTCCCATAGAATCAAGCACTTAAAACATATTAACTGATGATTAAAATATGACTAAAATTATAGTTTCTCAAAATCATGGCCATCATTTGAAGTTTTCCTTCATTTTAGGAGAATTTATTTTCCTTAATCAATAACAATCACCACTCCCATACACAGTCTTAGAGGATGTCTATACAATTCATTTTCAAGTCTAAAAAATTACTTGAACGTCTTATAAAAATGGAGATCTTGGGTTTATCCCAGACTACTGAATTAAAATTGAGGAATGAGGGATGGAATCTTTGGAAATAAAGATACTTAAAACTCTCCAGGAGATAAAATACAGTTGGCTTACAATACAGCTGGCCTACAGAGTAGTATATAGGAACCCTGAACTATTCTTCTCTTCTGGAACAAGAAAACAGGGAACCCCAAATTCTATTAATATACTATAAGATTTTCCCTCTCTGGGATTCAGTTTTCCAACCCTTGCAATGAAAAGGCTGAACTAGTGATACTTCAGGTTACTTCCAGATGCAACAGTTATTGAATCTCAGCCCAGAACTAACTTTTGTTTGTTTATATATTTATTGTCTAAATCTGAACTAATTAAAAAGGATTCTGAGCAGGTTTCTTGAGATGTCTCTCTCTGATCAGCCTTTTCAGGATCATTTCCAACAATATTGTCAGAATTTTATTTTTACTGTTATGATTTCTTATGTAAAATCTTCAGTAATGAACTCATTCCCTTCTTATCTTTATTTTTTAAAATAATATCTGCATCCTAAACTCCTCAGTATATATCTGCTATGCTCAATGGGCTTCCCTTTGGTATTAGAAACCTTAAGAAAAAATTGATTGTATAGTATCAATCAATAGATTGATAGTTGTCTGCTGCAATGGCTCTGGCACTCTGATCTCATTGTCCACTACCCGGTTTTTACGTGTTATATGAGCTGCAGTATCAAACTACTTATAGTTACTGAAACATCGGTTCATGTCTCCATGCAGCTGGCCTTCCCTTCTTTTTTCTCAATAGGCCTTTCTTCACCTTTTCATCTAGAAATCTTTTCTGCATCTTTTAAATTTCAATTGTGTGTCAACTACTTGGTGAAGTCTCCTTTAATATCCTCCCCATCCTCACCAGCACACACACACTATGTGGAATTAATTATTCCCTTCCATATATTACTTATATGTCTTGTTAATGCATCTATTCTTATATGTATCACACCGAATCATAATTACTATAAGCTTCTTGAGGGCCAAGACTGTGCCTTATTCATCACATTTCCACTATCTGGCCCATCATAGGTTTTCCATAAATTTGTTGAGTCTATAGACCAGTGTTTGTATATAACTCTATCAAGCCCCTCTTTACTCCTAGGCTCCAGATGTGGTTTTTCATTTGCTTACTGGGGCATCTCAACCTAGATCAACATGTTCCAAAGTGAAGTTATTTGTTTTTCCTTACCCAGTCCAATGTTTTCATCAGCTTTTCCTGACGCCATTCTGTAGACTCCAGCCATTAAGCCCTTCTGATCTGTTAGTGTCATATTTCTGTGCCCTAATCATGTAAAAATTGCCCTGTTCTTAAACCCCAGCATGTCACAAAAGGCTTTTCATAGACTAGTGCTATGCACCATCATACACCTGATACATTACAACCATGACTTAATCCTTACTGCTCTCCAAACATACTATTTATTTGTTCATTTATTCATTCATTCAGTCACAAATGAATAGATTGTTTTACATATGCCAGGCATTTTGCAGGGCATCATTAACTATGCAAACTTTGATACCAACCTGTTTTTGTTCCTGCTTCTCCATCTGTTTAGAAGGTCATTCCAACACCCCTTATCTGATTGGCAAACTCCTATACATACTTTGAGGCCCTTAATCCCTGGAGTCTTCTCTGATGCATCAAAAAGAAAAAAAAAATCCCTCCTCACACAAGTGAATATCCAGAATTGCATTTTTATTTTATTATCCCAAATATACTAGTTACAAAGATAGATTATACCATATTTTATTACAGTTATCTGATTACTTCTCTAGCTCAATCTCAGACTCTAAATCCTTTCATGTCAGAGATTGCATTTTATTCATGTTTATAACCTCACTTCCTACCACAATGCTTGACACATGGTAGATGCTAAATAAAATTCTTGCCAAATTGAATTGGATTTTGTAAACTGTATTGTTCCTTCTCCGTCCTATAAGACTACGGTATCACTTCCATTCAACTGATGAAACAAGTATTAAAGTATGATATTTATGAGATTGTCTGTTTTTGTAGAAAAAAACTTAGAAGCAGATATGAATATCATTAGAAGACATGATTCAGGTCACATTACCCAACTCTCTCTCATATTACTACTTTGTCTGCTTCCGTTAGGCAGGCTCTTTATGAAATACTATTTCTAATGATTCCTTTTCTTGGCTAGATAGCATATGACATACTTTTTTAGCAATAACAATTGATTCTTTTTTATCTATCAAAATATTTTCTTCTTTGATTCTATCTTCTGTTTTATGAATTTTATACACACATTGTTGGCTTACAATAAATTCCTTACTTCCTACTTATTTTCTGAACAAAATATACTCCTCATTGCTCTATATTAATCATGTTTCTAATGCCATTACGTATCAATGATACTTTCACTAGGGAACCGGAAGTGAGATACCTGCTTGAGAAAATGGTATTAGAAATATATGTGATTGGCCCAGCACTGTGGCTCACGCCTATAATCCCAACAGTTTGGGAGGCCGAGGCGGGCGGATCACGAGGTCAAGGAGATGAAGACCATCCTGGCTAACACAGTGAAACCCCGTCTGTACTAAAAAATTACAAAAAATTATCTGGGTGTGGTGGCATGTGCCTGTAGTCCCAGCAACTTGGGAGGCTGAGGCAGGAGAATAGCTCAAACCCGGGAGGCGGAGGTTGCAGTGAGTTGAGATCACGCCACTGCACTCCAGCCCGGGCAACAGAGCGAGACTTTGTCTTAAAAAAAAAAAAAAAAAAATAGAAATATATGTGATTACAAGTAAGATGTGAGGATTTCTCAAATATCAAAAAACTATACTTCCTACGTGATTTATCGGTATATAATTTTTATGATTTAATTATATCCATTGCCATAGCCACACGAATTATGTATATTTCCACTAAAATATTATCTAAATTTACTATGAAGTTTATTAGCTACTCTATTTAGGATTATAGATTTTATTTTTGTCACGAAACATGAACTCCATAGAAAAGTAGTCCAGAGCTGACTGGTACAACTGCTCAAGGATGACACAGAGGACCAAGGTTCCTTTTAGCTAGCTTCCTGCTCTGCCCCTATGTAGCTTTTGTCTTCATGGCCACAAGATAACTCTCCTTCCTCCAAGCATTATGCCCATGTTCTAGGCAAAAAGAAGGGAACGACAAAACAGAAAGGGCAAAATAAAAATAGGTGCAGACCAGCTGAAGCTGTCCCCTTTAATAACCAGCTTTCTCGGAAGCCTCAAACAGTGACTTCTGTTTCTCTTTCACCATCCTGAACAATATCATATGAATACCCATCACTTCAGCTGAGTCTATGAAGCTGATCATGTTTAGTCAGGCACTTTGTCACATTGAACAAAGTTGGGGCTCTTTTGGTAGAGAAAAATAGAAGGATGAATTTTGGGGCAAACATCTAGCAACTTCTGCCACCAATAGTTTACCAAATATATTAGTACTGACTCATGGGACCCTAGGGATATGTGAAAAGAGATGTTATAACTTGAAATACTTTAGTGAAATAAATTTTGCTTTTTTCTTCTAGGAAAATTTAGAAATATGCAAACCTGTGTATTAATGTGACTAAAGTTCAGTGGGTTATAGGGTTTTAAGTTTTAATATTTTTATTTATACTTAAAATGTTATTAAAGACTCAGTATATACTCAGCACTAGGTAAAGCACAATACAAAGTAAACTATGCAAAGATGATTCTTTCCCTCCAGGAAGTTGCTACTGAATGTTGGCAGTGCTGATGAGGGATTCTGATGGAACATATGTAAGCAGTGGAACAAACACTGGATAGTTTAACTAAATGAAACGTTTGCATATTTTGCAAGTAGAGAAGCAAATGTTTTTTGAAGGGTGGGGAAAAAAATCATAGAAGATGAATTTTAAACAAGTTCAGAACAGAAAAATGTTTCATTTAGCTATTACATATTAGATTCTGGTATCACTGGAACACTTCAGAAAATCTTAACATTCCTCCCAGCTGCAGTGAAGTAAGACATGTTCCATAAATTCTCTGTATTTCCTGCAGCAATTACTATAACCACCTATACTGCAAAAATTGATACTTTTGGGGTACCTGGAAGAAGGTTCAAGGAAACCTTGCTTTCTCTTACCCCAAACTTCCATTGACACATACTGCTGTGTTCTACGTTCCAGATACTTTGCCCCAGTGATCATTCATTTTGTTCCCACATAAACCCCAGAATTGGTTGGTACTGTCCATATATTCCTTATGAAGAATCTGAGAGCTAGAAAGTTTTAGTACATTTCCCAAGTACCTAGGGTCAAACTTCAGTTCTGTCCAATTACAAGGTCTCTTTTTTCCCCCACCCTTTTCAGGGTATATTTGAAATAAATGAATCATATCTTTGGGAATTCTTGGTTTGGGGGAATAGAAGGAGGACAGGAAGGGTAGAAATGTTTTATTCTGTAAAGGCTGACATCTTATTGAAGGCTGCCCCATTCTGGATGGAGGGTGGAGGAAGAATGTGAGGTCTCTATGCTACATGTGACTCTGCCCAGCCAAACCAGGATTATTCTTGGACATGTTTGTCATCACTTCATCCAGGGCACCACGAGAATAAGAATTAGTCATTGGTTTGGCCCTGAGATGCTGTAAATGCATAATGATTTTTAATAATCAGACCTCTCATAATAGGTCTTGCATGCTTTCCAGTAATTATCCAGGATGAAATTAAAATGAACTTAGTCCATCTTTTTTAAACTTGTGGTTTGTGGAATTTGTGCCATTGGATTTTGTCTTTCAAATTAAAAAAAAATAGTATAATAAACTTTTCTTTAGAGAAATACATTATAAATATGGAAAACAAATGAAATAGGCCAATAACTACATCATTTTTATTCTCTGTAGCAAAACTGTTATTAAAGGTTTGTCTACCTGTTTTTATCAGTTTTTCTTCTATGTGGTTTCTTCTAACTTTAATTTTAATATTTATTTGCAGTAAGGCATTTTGTGTCTCATTAGGCCAGTAAGTTAAACTCCTAATACCAAGGCAGGTATATGGTAGACTGAGTGCAAGGTAATGAGGAGAGGGAAATATGTTGTACATTGAGAGCTCATCTTCCTTTCTTTTTTTTTTTTTTTGAGAGGGAGTCTTGCTCTGTCGCCCGGGCTGGAGTGCAGTGGTGCGATCTCGGCTCACTGCAAGCTCCGCCTCCTGGGTTGACGCCATTCGCCTGCCTCAGCCTCCTGAGTAGCTGGGACTACAGGTGCCCTCCACCACGCCCGGCTAATTTTTGTATTTTTAGTAGAGACGGGGTTTCACCGTGTTAGCCAGGGTGGTCTTGATCTGCTGACCTCGTGATCCACCTGCCTCGGCCTCCCAAAGTGCTGGGATTACAGGCGTGAGCCACCGCACGCGGCCTCATCTTTCTTTTGAAGAAGGTATTTCTTTCTTCCTACCTCCCTCTCTCCCACCTTTTCTCTCTCTCTTTCTTTCTTTCATTGCACAAGCCAAAAACAAACAAAAAATCAGCCCACTGTTTAATCTGGTCTTCAAGCTCCATATTGCAACCCCTTTGTTAAATGCTAGAACATTTAAGTTATTCAATGAAGTACAGAAATACATATACATATGCATGAGACTCTGATACACTCTAGAGATTTCTGGTTCCTTGAGGACATCAGAATTTGTTGGAAGCAATGTGCATTATGGTAAAGTTCTTGATGGTGCACTGATAAATGGGTTACTCAGTGCTAAGATTTATCTTACCATCACTAAAGAGTCAAAATAGCCTTAATTTACAGTATCATGCTAATGCAAATTACTTTAAAAGAAACAGCTCTAAGAGTAATTGACAGTAAGCAATATTTTTTGAGAACCAAATAAGAAATAATTATGTAAGTGTTTGATATGGTTATGTTATTTGGCGTTTCCATACAATAATTTCCAATACTGCTAGACTAAAGCAGAAGTGGCTAATAAATCTTTTTTTCTACCTTTTTGCTTGATAGTCCATACAAGTAGATATTTATTTACTAGAAAGAGAGTTCAGGAGAAATGTAGAAATAAATTGAAAAGCTAATCCACAGAATTTCCTGTGAAACAAATGATTATCATGCTCCAGAGGAAAAACCACAAACTACACACAAAACAGCAGCATGATTTGCAAAACTGTTTTACAGTATTTCCATGTATTAGAATTTATATTCTCAATCAATCCATCAAAGAAACATGACTAAATGCCCTCGGTATGTTAGACACTTTGCCAGGCAGACACCAGGTACCATAGGGGATTCAAAGATGTTCCTATCCTCAGGGAGTTGACAGTCTGGCTAGATAAAAATTCAGAATAATAACCGTTCTTCTAAGCCATTTTAAACAAAACTCGTGGTTTGAGGTAAAAAAAAAAAAAAAACTGCTTGACAGTTATGGCTTTTTAGAGTGTTCTATGGAATAAATTGGGTTTCTCTTTTTTGTGTTTAGTGAATTACCCATCACTTACTGATGAGCGGAATAAGCTAGTCTTCATTTTTTTGCTTCCAGAGGCTTTGTTTGTGGTTCTTTAAAACTTATTTAGGTCTGAGTTCTGGAATTTAAAAGGGATATTTAAGTATGAAAACAAGTCTGAGGTAAGTAATATGATTAGAGGTGATTAAAAGGAAAATGGGAGAGTATCACAAAAGGGTTACCAGATTTTTTTTTAAAAAAAGAGAGATAAAAGTCTAGAAAAGTATTTTAATAATTTTTTTACATTAAAAAGATTATCATGCTAAGAGTGGCAGGTATTTATTTTTCTTCATTACTGAGACTAGCACTGGAGTAATAGGTGCTGTTTTAACATGAGAAAAATCAGAATACTTGTAAGCTGGACCCTCATACCAGCAAAGGTATCTAAGAGTACGTTTTATGACAAATATTTATAACTACTGTTCTTTGTTCTATTTGAAAATAGCCTTATTTCTAGTGATTAACAAAACAATATGTGCTTTCAAAAATAATTCAGGCAATACAGAAAACTATGAAGAACTGAAATTCACTTGAACTTCAACCTCCCACTGATACTGTTAACACATATTTTACATTGACGTTATCAGAATTTGTGCGTACATTCATGGGGATCATCATGCCAGGCTAGAAATGTACATAGTTTCATATTTTGTAGCTATTTTTAAATGTGAGATTGATGTTTAGGGTATAGCTTACTTTAGGACCATGGAAAAGCAAGAACATGTTTTAAATGACCTGCTGGTATTCCCTTTATGCTTTATAATAAAGGTAAGAGATCAGCCTCTGCACTATTTGGGAGAGGCACTGGGTTCAAGGTTTGACTCCACCATTTACTGACTGTATGACCTTCAGGAGAGCAGTTCAGTTCTATCGTCTCATTGCCTTTTTCTGTCAACTGAGAAGACATGACTCAAGCTCTAAAATTTTATTATCTCAATGCTTTATTATAGTAAAAGATACCTTCTCAGTAACATATATTTACAAAAAATTATCCTTTTTTATGTGTTATATGCCAAAAGTTTTAACTGTGATGATGAGTTAGTTTTCCCCTTAGCAGCAAAAGCAAGAAGAAGCAAGATTATTTTAAAAGTTGGAAGTTTATTACTCATTTATTCAGGTTAAAATATTCTGATACTTGGAGAAAAAGTGAAATCTGTTGTTGGATATAATACAATGTCCATATTCATTACATACTTTATTCTATTATGTTCCACATACCCCTATGACATGCCAGCTTATCTGTTTACAGATAAGCTGTGTGTTCAATTATATATGTAAGGTTTTTAATGAAGAAAAATAAAATAAGGAATATTTAGAAATATATAGAGGTCAGGACTGTGAAAATTGCTTTTCTCACAATCACTATAACTTAGCTTTATTGCCTAAATTATATAGTAATAAAAATTGTTTTTATACTCCTAGAGTAACCAGTCTGTTCTTGGTAAGAGATTGCAATACATTTATCAAAATAGAAAATAGTTCTCTCTCACAGTCACTTTTGAAACAGTATTTCCCTAGTATGTTTGAAGCCATGTGTGGAAGCATTTTAGATACTGTGAAATTAAAAAAAAAACTGACAAATTATTTTAGGAAAAACCTTTGATCCTATTCACTTGTCATAATAGCTGCTCTTCATTCAAACAAACATCAGTGAGTTATGGAAAAGAATATAGAGCTGGAGTTAGGATACCCAAGTCTTAACCTGTTACAAAATGTGAGCAGTTGGCAAGTTCTTTAACTCTCCTGAGCCTCAGTTTTCTCTTACGTGATGAGGATTGCTGAATAATATATGTCTTAGAAATGTAAACTTCAGTTATTTTGTTTAGTATTTTATTTTTCACATACTATGTGAGCTCTTGTAAAAATAAAATTCTGAATGAAATACTGAACTAAGAATTCAGCCATTTAATGTTTACCTCTTCAGAGTTCAACATCACATAAACACATTGACTTCCTTTGTTGCCACAGTTCATTACTGTACATGCTGTCATTAATTTTTCAAGAAATAAATAACATCTTTATAAATCTATAACTTCATTTTCTTTTCACAGTAGAAGATTAAAGAGAGACAGTTTTGTTGACAGATTACATCTTATATTCCACCAGCTAGAATCTAGCTGAATAATTTAAGTATATGAACTAGAAGAATATGTAACAATAATAAACTGACTTCCTTTTGATAGCTCTGAGTATGTGTTTGAATACACATAAAAACAAGCTGGCTCCTTTAAAAGATGAAAGTAAAGTTCTGCTTATTAAATTTTGAAATATTTGCTAAACATAAATGGAATCCAGTTTTGAAAAAGGAAACATCAAAAAGATACCACAATGATCTATGCTGCAAACACATTTTCAGATAATCTATAGAATTTTGCTCTGTTCTTCATTAATGGATTTGCTATTGATCCTCTGATTGCATTCCTTATTGATGTTTTCTAGGTATATTTTTATTGTTCTTTTTAATCTTTTTCATATAAACAAAATACATGTTACTTAAAAACCTCTAGAAATAAAAATCTGTATTATTGTGTCAATAACAGAGGATACAAAAATGTAAGGGATAGCATTATTTGGTATTATGCTTATTCCTCTTTAATATTAACCAAATTTTAAATATGGCTTCTAAAAAATTTTACCATTTTTAGGGTCAGGAAACATTTAAAAAATAAAATATCTTCAGAACATTAGATGTATGGATTACTGTTTGGAACATCCAAATGCCCTTTCAGATTAGTGTGATATGATTTGTCTTGCAGCTGCTTCAAATTAAGAACAGGTGTAGAAGACAGATTATGCAAATACTCATATTAATGTAATTGTCAAATTGGTGTGTTTACCATTGTGCTTTTAAAGAGTAGACTGTACTCCTATTTTAAATGTAAATTAGCTTCATTCTTCAGAACAGCTATTGGCTAATGAAACTTGGTTCTGCCTTAGAAATGAGTAATTTCTAATAGACAGTAACACAGTTCTAAAATTTGACATTTTCTTTCCCATTAAACTTATTTACGTGTAAAAATGACAATTCTGGATTATTTTTAGTATGGGTATTATCATTATGATTTTTTGAAACTTTAAGTTGATTCTGGACTACTGTTTTCTTTTATTGTGGTAGGCAGTGATTACAATGATAGCTTTTGATCTCCTAACATATTTTCTAATTTAGAACTCATATTAGCTTTTCATCTTTATGGATCTAAACTGTCAATAAATTAAGTTCTTTCCAGAAATTGCATTACATTTATTTTAATACTAATTTTTTTTCATAGCATCTAGTTACTTGCAATAGTATTTTAATGTTAAAAATGCTTAAATTCTATTTTTGGTGTTTTGCCTTTTACTACTAGTTCATCCACGTGTCTGTATGATGATTTTGTGATTGCCTAATGTCATGGTTGAGACACCTGTATCTAAAAAAGGGCTTTCTCTTAGTCCCTAGCTAGTCTTCTAGGCTCTTCAATGACAAGTAGTATGAGTCATCATATCTACATGAGTGGCTAGGGCCAGCAAAAAAGAAGACCAAGGAATCAGCCGGAGAGGTTTCGCAAGTCAGATGTTCCCATTACTTTTTTAATACTTTTTTTCTCTAACAAAACAGAGATCCTGAAGCATTTATAATTTTAATTTGCTTTGGTAGCGTATATTTAGTGCTTACTTTGTGTACCTGGTAATGTGTTTATTTATGCTCTTTCATTTCACAGAATAGGCACCTGAGGCTTAGAAAGGTTATGTTACATTATCTACAGTCAAGTAGCTGGTAGTTTGAGCTGGATGTGAATTCAAGTCAGTCTGATTCGAAACCATGTGCCTTTTACTCCTTTGTTACTGATAATATAGTGCCTCTTAGTTGCTGTTCAGGTTTTTCATTTTCATTTTTAGAAAATGAGATCAAAATAATGACAAGGGGCTGGGCACAGTGGCTCATGCCTGTAATCCCAGCACTTTGGGAGACTGAGGTGGGCAGATCACCTGAGGTCAGGAGTTCGAGACCAGCCTGGCCGACATGGTGAAACCCCGTCTCTACTAAAAATGCAAAAATCAGCCAGGTGTGGTGGTACATGCCTGTCATCCCAGCTACTCGGGAGGCTGAGGCAGGAGAGTCGCTTGAACCCAGGAGGTGGAGGTTGCAGTGAGCCGAGAATACACCACTGCACTCCAGCCTGGGCAACAGAGCAAGACTCTGTCTCCAAAACAAACAAACAAAAACAAACAAAAAGATACAGAAAAAGAAGGGATGAAAGTTACATGGCTCCACCATGGAGGGGATCTCCATCATCACTACGAATAGAAGATTCTACAGGAATGACTCTGAATCCCTTTATTCCCTTGTCTTCTATACCTCCCTCATCTCCACCTGTCAGGAACCACAGTTGACATGGCAGTGGACTTGGTAATGAAATTAGGTGTTTACTTAGCAATATATGAAATAACTTTTAATATGAAAGAAAAAGCAAATGGCAGTGATGGACTACTACTGGAGTTTTTCTTGGCGTCATGAGAATTTTCATGTCAAATGGTAAGAAATTTTTTTGCTGGAGTTTTAGTTTTTAAATCACTGGTCTTCTTCCTCCAGGTTTCCTCTCTCTACATCACATCAAAATGAGGAGGGGTAAGAGGCTTATAGGGACCAAATCATAATCAGAGATTGCAACAAGATAAGCTTCTGTATATGCTACATGCAGTCTCTATTCCTCATTTATCCTTATTGTCAAGAAAAGGAGCTGCCACTGAGACCAACACCAGTTAAGTAGAAGCTGATCCAAGGGCTGCTGCTGCTTCCCCTGCAGGGATCAGAAAAGGAACTGCCACATCCTCCAGTCCCTGCATACATTCCTAGGGGTGATCATAATCTGAATTGCTCCCCCCTAAGGAGTAAAGCATACAGTAAAAGAGATGCTGGTACTTTGTGAATTTGGAAAAAAAATATAATATGACAGTGTTTTTCTTTACATATAATAGATATTGCAGTGAATCTTCATGCTTCATTCATTGAATCAAGTTCTAATCCAAAAATACATTCCAATGGAAAAGACCACCAAAAAGTAATTAAAGGGCTTGCCTCATCCACAGACTCTGAGGACATCCATGGTCAGTTCTTCTATGAAAGCATAATGCCCTATATAAGCACAGCATTTATTGATGCTGATAAGCTTTCTGATTAAGTTCACAACAAATGCACTTCAGAATTATTTTGAATAGTTTTTTCTAGTTTGTTGCCTAAAAGTATATCTCTATAAGAATATCAGCTACAGTGAGATTTCTATTAAGAAAAAATTAGTAACTTTAAAGATCTTTTGTATTGTTTTTTGAAAAAAAAACTCTAAAACAAGCTAAGTGCTATATAATACATCTACTCTGTTACTATGCTGTTTTATTCTGCCTACTATATTATTTTCATTTTTTTAGTAATTTTGTTTTTCATTTCTTGAAATTAATATGTAAAATACAGTTTTTACATTAAGCAAGAAAGAGTTTTGCTTAAAAATTAATAAATCTCTACATTAAATTCTTGGGCTCAAACCCGATTTTCATACATTGTTGGACAATGAGTCAAGGTGGAAAATCTAAGGTTATTCTGTGCTCAGTGTCTTGATTTGAAATATTCAGAACATAGACTTACTCAGAAATTGGAAGCTGGTTTAATATGTTGTGCCAGCCATCCTGAAAGCCATTTCAGTAGATTCTGTACCCTGGCATTTGTTTTAGAAATAATTGCATGCAAATGTAGTTTTACATCTGTACTATGTCTCTTAATCCTAACCAGGCATTTTCCATTAGATGTAGTCTGAAAATCGCATTAAGACAAATATATATCATCTGTGAAATTATGCTCTGAATGCTCTAAATAGCAAAGAAAGGGGCAATATTCATGTTAAATGTAAGAAGTATTTTTTCTGACTCCCACATTTTA
Source organism: Pongo abelii (assembly GCF_028885655.2). Classification (NCBI taxonomy): domain Eukaryota; kingdom Metazoa; phylum Chordata; class Mammalia; order Primates; family Hominidae; genus Pongo; species Pongo abelii. The sequence goes on from NC_071991.2 coordinate 111,650,751, forward strand.
AAATGTCTGTTTCACCTCCTAATTAGTGCTGCATTATAAAATTGAGCTAAGATTGTCTGTTTTCCAAATTTTCTTATTTAGTTTATCACAAAACTTTCCTACAAATGAAAATGTACTATCACATCAAATTATTTTCTTACTTTATGCTTGGTACTACAAAATTTATTTTTGTATCTCTGATGGCAATGCAATTCAGATAAGTTATGTTTTAGTACTCTTCTGTTCTCAAAAGCAGAATTTTGCAACAAGAATTTTGACACTGAACTGACTTTATTTATTTATTTATTTATTTAGAGATGGAGTCTTGCTCTGTTGCCCAAGCTGGAGTGCAGTGGCCTAATCTCAGCTCACTGTAACCTCTGCCTCCCGGGTTCAAGCAGTTCCCTGCCTCAGCCTCCCGAGTAGCTGGGATTACAGTCGCCCACCACCACACCTGGCTAATTTTTGTATTTTTAGTAGAGATGGGGTTTCACCATCTTGGCCAGGCTGGTCTTGAACTCCTGACCTTGTGATCCACCCCCCCCCCTTGGCCTCCCAAAGTGTTGGGATTACAGGCGTGAGGTACTGCACCCAGCCCTGACTTTTAATATACTAGAGATTACTAGTGTATTTGAGGAATCTAAGAAAGAATATTAAGTAATAAAACATGTATGAAGTCATAGGGTATCAACTGTCTGGAAGAAAAAGGAGGTAGAGTTTATAGAAACAAAAAGTTATTGCTTGCCATCAAGAAATTACCATTAAATCTTTATTTAAAACAGTATATTTTCTCATTCTGCATTCTTCATAGTTAACTTCTTGAGGATAACAATAATAGGACTCCAGATATGTCAGAAATCTTTTTATGTATTTGACCCTTCATTTATCCTCCAAGAGAAAAGACAGGTGGTGTACACAAAAATGAGAAATCTGAAGTGCAAAAGGCCACTTTGCTTTATATGGGGCTCTTGAAGAGCTGGTTTTTGCTTCTCTTTCTGTCCCCAACCCTACCCTACCACCCTTCTTCCCTAGAATTAATTTGTTTGACTTTATGGGACTGTCTGTGCTTCTCAGAATACATCAGGGGGTCAGACACCTTCAAGCCTTTATGTTGTCTACTTCTTTAGTCTTAAATGTTCTTCATCTTTACCCCACCCCATCTCCATTTGTATACTAATGTCCATTTATTCTTACCTAGAGCCCTTTATTATCTCATCTGCCCTATAAGAACCCTTTCTCTATGCTTCCTTTTCACCAGTGCATACATCTGTCATAGTATAATACTTAATATGAAACTCATCACTAATAGTTTGCCTTCCTGATTTGTCTGTGCATTCTTGAGGTTAGTGGCTCCTACTTGACTTTGCAGCTGATTCTTAACCTAGTGATTGGTGTCCTGTAGTGTCCCACAGAACTGAGATGGCAATGTATACATAAAATCTGTTTGTTTTGTCTATTAAATAATTATTATATATGTTAAATTTTTTTCTTTCACTCTCCAAATGTTCATAAGAAATCCAGCTACCTGTTTTTTTTTTCAAAAACGCTTAAACTCTTGAATAAAGCAAACATGCATACAAGTAAACAAAAATGCAATAGTCCATAAGTACTCTGCAGGGATATCTCATATCAGAAGCACCTGTTGACTGCTGCCCTCATGGTCTCTCAAAATATAATAACTATATCACTTACAGGAGCACTATGCACATCTTTTGTTTTTCAGTGACTTTAGACACATGAAAGATACTTGATTAGCATTCCTGCAAATTCAAGTTGTATATATACACAGTGAACAGGTGTAGATCTTAGCCTGCTCACAGACAACAGCCACGTCATCTGCCCTTTCCTTGATTTCAGCCTTACCTATCTGTGGAGACAGCCTGGATTCTGGATAAGAGGTGTCCATATCCTCTTTCTATTATTGGCTTCTCTACTGCGATTTCTAACAAGGGTGCCAATTAGTGCCAGCTATGATAGCAGCTTTTTGAAGTGAAAAAGAAGGGGATTGACCAAAAACAGGGTGAAAAATCTGAATTTGACACTGTTATATTCTGTAACTTTTGTTAATTCCTTTTTAATCTTAACCTATCTTATTTTGGCCGGGCGCGGTGGCTCATGCCTGTAATCCCAGCACTTTGGGAGGCCAAGGCGGGCAGATCACGAGGTCAGGAGATCAAGACCATACTGGCTAACACGGTGAAACCCCATCTCTACTAAAAAAAAACACACAAAAAATTAGCCAGGCGTGGTGGCCGGCACCTGTAGTCCCAGCTACTCAGGAGGCTAAGTCAGGAGAATGGCACGAACCAGGGAGGCAGAGCTTGCAGTGAGCCAAGATCGTGCCACTGCACTCCAGCCTGGGTGACAGAGCAAGATTCCATCTCAAAAAAAAAAAAAAAAAAAATCTCATTTTAAAATTAATTTAAAATCTTACTTTAGGAATGTCAATGGATTTAATGGGTTAATATAAAGTACTTTAAAATCTCAAATCCTTCAAATACCTGTGGTATCTGCATTGGGACAGTGGCTGCCACTAAACTTTCTTTGTTAAGCTAGCCTTTCTTTTAATAAAAAGAAAAGTGTTTATTTTAAATTTAGAATCCATTAAAGAAGAAAAATGGAATGAGTGTATAGTGTTAAATTATGATAAAAATAAAATATGCAAACACCCATTAATAAACTGTGCTGTGTTGCTATCTTGTATTTAACTGCAAGTTTTATTTTGCCATTTTTACATATTAAGTTGTGCTTTGTACAGTGTAAAGTCTGATTATACAAGCTGACATTTTAGGGATGGAAGAATATATTTATAAAAGTGAAATTATGGCCAGGTGCAGTGTCTCACACCTGTAATCCCAGCACTTTGGGATGCAGAGGCGGGTGGATCCCTTGAGGCCAGGAGTTTGAGACCAGCCTGGCCAACATAGGGAAACCTAAAAATGCTAAAAATACTAAAAAATTAGCCAGGCGTGGTGGCACACACCTGTAATCTCAACTACTTGGGAGGCAGAGGCACAAGAATTGCTTGAGCCCAGGAGGCAGCAGTTGCAGTGAGTTGAGATTGTGCCACTGCACTCCAGCCTGGGTGAGAGAGCAAGACCCTGTTCCCCCGCCTCCGCCAAAACAAAGAACTGAAATTATAATAGCAATTTTAATTACTTCACTTAAGTTTGCAAACAATGAAAAATGAGAGCAAGATCATGACTTTTAGTCTTATCTTTGGTCTGTTCCATATAAATGGATTGTAACCCAAAATTCGCTCCAAAAAGCTATTAACATTTAATCCTAATTTTGACAGTATGATTATTGACTGAAATATGTATATTAAATTTATCTTGTTAATTTTAACTTTGATTTCAAGTCACAGAAATCTTTAAAACATAATAGTAGACTTCATTCAAAGGATGTAGAGTTGCTTACAAAATACAAGGCAAAGCTAAGCAAAAATCTGGTCTCAGAAGGAGCAAAAAGCAGAGCAGGATCTAATAGGCTGCTTGCGTCCCTGTCACTGGATTCGATGAAATCCTGTTGTTTATTATGCACATGTCACATACCTGAAAAATCAAGTTCTTAGGAGAGGGAATTTAATTGGCCTAACTTGTATCACCTGCCCTTGGGCCGGTCCCACCAATTTGCATGTAATGGGGTACAGAATTAGGGTAGTCCCCAAAGAAAAAAGTGGTGCTATTAACAAATAGAGAAGTAAATTCTGGGTAGGCAATATCAACAGATTTCATCTATGTTAACTTTGAGTTGGTTTGCTACTAGACTGCAGCCTTGTTTTGACATCAATTTTTTTTCTCAAAGAATTTTACTCTTTCAACACCAAGGAAACTCAAGACAGTAGAAAACTACTGGACAATAGCACCAAGTAATGTATTTGTGTGTGAAGACCCACTAATTTATGCAATTATACCTCAATCTATGCAGTATCTTCTTAAAGATTATTAAAAAATCAAATTTATTTTAAAGAAGTTTGCCTTTTATTTAAATAAATACTGTCTAAACTACTCTTTTAATTTGAATAATTTCTTCTCTTAAGGAAATAGTAATCTCTTATTTAATTTTGTAAATTTGGATCTTCATGTTGAGTTTGTTACCAATGAATGGCACCTGTCACGCATGTACTTACCAGGTAAAAGAAAATATACTGCTTTTAAAACTTTACACTAATCCATGAAGAAAACAAGCATAAAAATTATAAACATTCATGAATCGATTCCTTTAAAAATGTTCCCCATGACCTTGGACTTATCTTTTTTGTTGTTTTTGGTGGTGGGTGGGTTTTTTGTTTGCTTGTTTGTTTTTTGAGACATGGTCTTTCTCTATAGCCCATGCTGGAGTGCAGTAGCATGATCATAGTTTACTGCAGCTTCTAACTCCTGGGCTCAAGTCATTCTCCTACCTCAGCTTCCCAGAGTGCTGGGATTACAGACATGGGCCACCATGCCTAACTTGGACCGGTTCTTTAAAATCGCTTTGAATTGGTGGATCTAAGGAATTCCCATTCTGCGCACTATGTTCTCTTGCACCATACTCTCTTGTTATTCCCACATATAGCCCACCACCACCTCCACCCACCTGGACTTCTTCCTGATCATGTTGTATCCCATGATTAAGGATGACCTTAAACACTCTCACTATTCTGAATCATCCTTTCTGACCCTGCTACAGCATTTGTTCTTCCATTTCCCAAGCTGTGGTTTTTCTTATTCCTACTCCTAAGCAAGCTGCTGAGTATTCCTGTAGAGAATCGCAATATCAGGCAGTATTGGTTCTCTGACTTTAGGCTAGTGTTCATTGATGTTTAGCAATTGTTTCACAAGTCTCTAGACACCTTACTCTGCCTCTCTCCCTGCATCAGTTTCTAGCCTTCAGTGTACCCTTAAAGCACTTAAGTCACACCTGTTTCCCTGTTGTCAGTGACTTCACCTTCTACTTCAGAGAAAAAATTTAGACACTACCAGCCAAGAACTCCCTCTGCCTCTCTCATCTCTACTCCCAAAACAAACTTATATTAGCATCTCTGATTATATCCCTTTGTATCATAATGAGATCTTCTTTCCAAGGCCAATTTCTCTTGCTGTGCATACCTACCCCTTTCCACCTCTTCCAGAACCTTGTCTTGTCAGCTGCACATCTTCATTCCTATGTCTTCAGTCTCCCATTTCACTGTGTGCCTTCCCTCCCCACCTTTAAAAACAAAAACCAATTAAACAAAATCACATTCATATGTCCATATTAGTTTTATATCAGACAATTATCTTAACCCTGTTTTTTTTCTTCATCATTAGGCCATTAGAAAGAATTGTTTACACTTATCTTCCATTCCTTTTTTGACACATTATACCTTGTTTTCTTTCCTTACTACCTGTATTAGTCTGTTCTCACGCTGCTATTAAAGACATACCTGAGACTGGGTAACTTACAAAGAAAAAGAGATTTAATGGACTCACAGTTGCACATGGCTGGGGAGGACTCCCAATCATGGTGGAAGGCAGAGGAGGAGTAAAGGCACATCTTACATAGCAGCAGGCAAGAGAGCATGTGCAGGGACACTCCCTTTTATAAAACCATCAGATCTCATGAGACTTATTCACTATCATGAGAACGGTATGGGAAATACCTTCCCCTATGATTCAATTACCTCCCACCAGGTCCCTCCCATGACACATGGGGATTATGGGAACTACAATTCAAGATGAGATTTGGGTGGGGACATAGCCAAACCACATCACTACCTTTCTGAAATAGCTCTATTGAATATCACTGACCACTTCAGAGAGTTGAATTCAATTCTCATCTTAGTGGATCCTGTCAAAACATTTGAGACTTTTGATACAAGTTCTCTTAACATTCCTCTTCTTTGTGTTTTGTTGTCTTTTCCCCATCTCCTGCCTACAACTTTTTTTGTTAACTTTTATATCAGTGGTTCAAAAACTCTGGCTGCATATTGTCATTACTTAGGATGTTTATTTGTTAAAATGCCTGGTCTCCACCAAGCCCAGTTAAATCAGGAAGTTGATTGCCACCATCATTTTATATACAGAGCTCTGTGTGTGATGCTGACCCACAAGGCGGGCTGAGAACTACTCCTTTAGATGACCGCACTGCCAGAACTTATCCACTCCCTGTGGTATTACCACTACATAAGTTGCTGATTCTCAGGTCTTTATATGTCTTGTCTTGTCACCTGAACTTAAGTCTTGTATAGCCAGAAGTCTGCCAGAAACACCTACCTAGATGTTCAGTAGTCAACGTCTTATTTACTATTTCCAAATGAACCAAATTCTCTTCCATTCTTGAAAAATTGTCTTCATTCCTACTGTCTTTCTAGTGGCATCACAGTCTGCTTCCAATGTCCCTTATCCTTTACTCTCTCAGTTACTCAGGTAGTCGTCAAATCCTCAGAAGTTAGCTGGTCCTCAAATTGGGTATCCCTTTTTCATGTAACTGCTACTGCTTTGGCACTTACCAGAAGTAACTGTCTAATGAATCTTTGGGAATCTTAGGTTGCCAGCCAATTCCAGTCTGAACCCACACCCTCATGCTTTCTACTTGTCAAAAAACAAAAAACAAAAAAACACACTACTAACGCCTGATCTGCAAAACTCTTCATAGTCCTAATCTTTCTAGCCTTGTCTCTCAGCATCTGGCCCCATTTATAGCATACTCCTACCAAAACTATCACATATTGTCGGCATAATCCTAAACCTTTTGCATTCTCCCTTTCTTTTTTTTCACATCTTTTTCCCAAGTAATGAATTCCTACTCATTTCTTGGGAGCCAGCTAGAAAATGCCTTCTTTCAATATGGTCAAATTGTACTTTTTACGTCTTCAACAATGTATTTCTCTCTAATACAGGGGCTTTAAAACTTAGAATCCATGGATAGAATTCAGGAGGTTTACGAACTTGAATGGAAGAAAAAGTATTCTTATTTTTATTCCCAATTGAAACTCAACATATTCTTCTATTAGGAATGTAGGCAACATACCACAGTATTATTAGCAGTATCTGTGACATTGTCAGCGATAGAAATTATAAAAATATTCCTATATCATCACAGTTGATAAAAAATGTCTAGAAATATGGCCAGGTGTAGTGGCTCATACCTATAATCTCAGCACTTTGGGAGGCCGAGGTGGGAGGATCACTTGAGCCCCAGAGTTCAAGACCAGCCTGGAGTATATAGTGAGACCCTGTCTCTACAAAAAGCAAAGACAATTAGGTGAGCATGGTGGTATGCACTTGTAGTCCCAGCTACTCAGGAGACTGAGGTGGGAGGATTACTTGAGCCTAGGTGGTGGATGCTGCAGTGAGCCAAGATTGCTCCACTGCGCTCCAGCCTTGGCAACAGAGCAAGGCCCTCTCAAAAAAAAAAAAAAAAAAAAAAAAAAAATCTAGAAATGTTATTTGTGCCCATTACTCAAAATTGTAGTGGTTGTTATATCTTATTATTTAATTCATTATATCTTATTAATTCATTAAATATGCTATTATATCTTATTATTTAATTCATTAATAAATAACAATATTTCACAAATGTAGCTTTTTAAATATTTTGAGAATTGAATCTCAGTATAATTCTCTTTTTTTTAATGCCTTATTTTACTGTATGCAACCAATTTTTTTTTTTCTGAGAAGGCTATTCTAGATTTTATCAGATTGCCAAAGAGGTTCAGATACAAAAAAGAAAAAAAAAAAATCAGGAGTCCATGCAAATGGCACTTATGTTGTTGTATCCTAATTTACAAGACTGTTTTTTTTCCCACTCTCCTTTGGATGGAGGGACCATTTTCATTCACCTTTATATCCACATAAACTAATATAGTTTATAGCTCATAGTAGGTACTGAAAAGTGTTGACTAAATGAATAATGGACTAAAATAAGGGAAAAATACCTGTCATGCAAATATCCTGAACAGAGGGCAATATTTCTCAAAGTATGATCATAGACCTTCCAAACCACAATAATCAAGATGCTTGTTAAAATGCGTATCCCTGGACACTATACCAGATCTTTTGAATCTGAATCTCTAGGAAAGTAGCCTGGAATACGCAATCATAACAAGCTTCTCCAAAGATTATTTTACATGCTCAAGTTTGGGAACCTGTATAGTCGGGATATGTGATACACAGTAGCCTCACAATAAGTAAATAAATAAAAGCATAACTTTTTACAAATAATTTTATCTCCCTGGACTTCCTTTCCTTCCTCAGTCCACACCACGGTCTTCTCAATGTTGTACAGGTTTTGGAGTGTGTGTCACAAAAGAAAGTAAGACAAGGCTAACTACATCAGAATAAAGAATGAAAATTTTTTAGGCATGCACTTACTTAGATTTGGTCCTCTGAGATACGTAATCTCTGGTTCTTGTTGACTGACTCTGAACAAGAGAACAACTTCTGTGATCCACTTGTCTTGTGGAATACTCAAAACAGTTTTCAAGTACGATTTCTCTTTTCTTCATCTTCTCTGTCTGACCTAGGCAATTTAAAATTTGTTTTTCAGAAATGGACTGGAGAAGGATGAAGTTGTATGAATTGGCAAAGCTAAAATGTGTTATCCTGGTACAACCCAATAGCTACATTGTCCCTGGGACAGTTTCCATCAGATATGGATGTCCTAAAAACAAGCCACCAAATCAGCAAACACAACAAAACAGTTGGAGGGGCAGAAAGGCAAATCAACCATTTATTTTTGTTATTGTTTTAAAGTTTGATTTGTTTTATAACATGTGAAGAATGTTCATACTTCTTGACTAGCTGAACATTGATGTTTTCAGTTTTGCACTTTTAAAATGTAGACCGCTCCTATAGCTTGGATATTTTCCCTCCAAATCTCATGTTGAAATTTGACCCCCCAGTGTTGGAGGTGGGGCCTCACGGGAGATGTTTGGGTCATGAGAGTGGATTCCTCATGAATGTCTTGGTGCCATCCTTGTGATGGTGAGTGATCTCTCACTCTATTAGTTCCCACAGAGCTGGTTGTTAAAAAGAGTCTGGCACCTCCTTCACTCTTGTTTCCTCTCTCACCACGTGATTTCTACACGCGTGTTTCCCCTTCCCCTTCTGCTATGAGTGGAAGCCACTTGAGGCCCTCACCAGATGCAGATGCCAGCACCATGCTTCTTGTACAGCGTGCAGAACTATGAGCCAAATAAACCTCTTTTCTCTATAAATTACTCAGCCTCATGTATTCCTTTATAGCAACATAAATGGACTAAGACAAATACTATTCCATTCAGATATTATTTTATCCTAAATATTATAAGACACTAAAGTTTTAAACATGTTAAAGAAAGATTTGAGGGTCCTTTCAACCAACCTCAAGAAACAAATTATATTAAATAATTTAAAATATTTTCATTTGTTAGGAAAGATCAATATATAATATTAATACCATGTATATATTATATATTTTTCTATGAAAATTACACTTCATCAACCTTGCAAAAAATATTATTTTTCTTACAAGTCATTTCACCTTATCAACTAAATATGAACACACCTATATTAACTTCTTGCTTTGCTGTACCAGGTTTCTAAAAGGAAAAAATATTTCTTTACTCATATAGGAGAGTCTTTAGTATGTATCATTAAGTCTACTGATAGGTTGAAGACAGATACAATGTCTTGGGAATTTTTGCAACCTTTATAATACGTAATAGCATTTTATACATATTAGAAACAGTAATTCTTTTTATCTGAAAATTGAGTACTATTTTGAAGCAATAATGACAGCTAACAAATAATAAGTATATAGCTAATAAATGTTAAGTATATGGGTATCAGCACTGTTCTAATTACTTTACAATTGAACATATTTAACAACCCTATGATGATGTTACTTATTATCCTCTGTCTAGAGAGAGAGGACAGGAGAAGCTAAGTATTTTGCTCAAGGTCATACCACTAGTAAGTGTAAGATCTGAAGCTCAGCAGACTATCTCCAGAGCCAGCATTCTTATGTTCAGCACTAAATGACTTACTCTTTATTGTTTTAAAAGAAAAATTACAATGATTCACATTTAATTGAAGAATAGATTCCTTCTGAAGTTAATGTTGAAAGTCCGTTCCAGTAAATTGTCTGGCCTTTTCACTGTTAAAAGGTTCTTTGGTGCTTATTTGAAACAGATGCAAACACTTAAAATATCCGTTCACATTGTGTTTCCCTGTGATTTGCTGGAGTTATGTCAGGTTGCCTCCAGGAGATCCATTTGTAAGTGACTGTCTGATTTTATTTGTCTTGCTACTTCTTTACAAACCTGCGGCTTCATGGGTCTGTTAAAGCATGGTTGATCAGAGTTTTATCGCATCTCTTACCAACATTCTGTCCCTGCCTGTCGTAGAAAGCGTTAGGAAAGCCATGAGAAGAAACTGGGTGGGGTTTTCAAAGCACAATTTCTTCAACCAAGCCTGTTGGCAAGATATGATGATGGGCTAATGATAGTGCAAAGTTTATTCTCACATACTTTCAGCTGTAGAAACTATTGAGAGTTACGTAAAAGCATTTGCCTTTCAATAGATTATTTTACTTCTAAGTTATTGTTCTTCTGTAAAGTTTAGATTAATTTGACTTTCTCTTTTCACAAATTTTCCCTTTTAACTCTTTATTTTTATTGATTGTTTAACTGTTATGTTTCATAATTTTGCATGCAGAGTGACAGGGACAGAGAAATGTCACTGTGAGCCCTCAGTGTCGGGGGCAGTTCTGTGTCTCTTGTTCCTATGGATAGATTAATGACAGTATCATTTTAATATGCTTTATTTCTCTCTATGGTAGCAGGAATGATTTGATAGGAGTGTTTTGGTTAGTCAGTGTTTCTGGTTGATAAAAATAAGACATATCATAGATTTTAGGGAATCGAAAAATAATGAGTATATACTGTGTACCAATCCAAATATATCATTGTTCATGAATCAAAAGGTTCTTCATGGTCTTGTGGTTTTTTTTTGGGGGGGGGGGGTTGTTTTGTTTTTGTTTGTTTGCTTTTTGTCAAGGTTATCATTTTGTTAAAATTTGGGAAACATTTCAGATAGTAACTAAAGAAGATATGTTTGAAATATGGTTAGGTTTACGAAATTATGTTTCTGAGTCAGTTGAGCTAAAAATGGGGAACATTCTCACGGTGAAGCCACAGGCAACTTCCATCCTAAAGCTACAAAACTAGACGAATTCTAGTGAAAACCTCTTTTTTAATGAAATCCTTCTAATATTTTGGCACCTGTGTCCCTTAAATTACCATTTAAGGGATGGTTACATTTAAGGGATCAGTAGCATTAATTGTATGCTTTTGTTCCATATTATTTTTGTTTACTTTTATTACTGTACTTGTACATTATCTCAATATTTCCTGTTTATGTACTCCTCCAGGAGTGAGACTTATTCTCTGTATCATCCCTTCTGACCTGACTGGGATGACAAAACTCCAGGATCCCAACATGTTTTGTTAATGCTGGAGACACAAATTATGATATTTTATTTAACGTAGGTGCTCGTGAAAGAATTTAAGGTGATATTGCTTATTTATAGAGTTTAATTTTCAGTATTAAATATAAACAGTGTCACGGCAGATTTGGAGTTATTGTGACAATCACTTATTTTTTATGTAAATGAGTGTCTATCTGTGTGGGCTTTATTAGTGTTAGTCTGGCTTATTGTTATGGTATGGAATAGCATTTCATTTTTTAAGGATGCTTATGACCTTGTTAAATAGCAGTCCAAAAATCATGTGGCTTGTTTTGATTTTAACCAAAGTTACAGCTGCCTAGCTGTAAAGCAGTCAGTTTCTCTTATTATGACTAGTTCTTCAACTTGTACTGTTTTAAATTGCCTGCAATTAGCATATTTCAACCTTATTTTTAGGTTTAAATTGCAGTGTGAGAGTGTACTCTCCTCTTAGCTAATTAGTGCTATCAAGGAACAGTAGGTTACCTCATTAGTACCATGTGCATTTAATTAAAGAAGAGAAAATTGGAGTTAACCTCATAGTTAATATTTTCACAGAGTGCTACAATGCCAACACCTTCAATTGGAGTCACACCCCTGTGTATCTAATTATGCACTGGTGCCAAATAAGGTTAGCAAGAGTAGCACAAGGCTGTTGACAAAATAATTTAGATGAACATGTATTTGTTGAATTCTGACAGCAAAATAAAACTTGAACATTTTCCCCCCAGTCTTCATCTGCTAGCATCAGGTGACATACTTCTTCCTAAGAAACAGAGGGAAAAGGGTATTTTGGAAGCCATTTTTCCTGTTTGAATTAATGTTGCTCTTATCTTCAAGAAAATGGCATGTAGACGTGTAAAGCATATACAATCCATTTCTTAAACAGAACCTCTGAACTTCATAGATGTATTTGAAAAGAATTATTTATAAGATGTAATATTTACATGCATCAAACCACTACAAATACTCCCTGACACCCTTAACACATCCCTCCTTGCTTTTCTTCTTTTCTGGTATAGTTATAATTTCCCTTGTGTATCTTATGAATGGGGATCATGCTTTCATATCATACATGAAGTCTAAGGATGTGTTGTCACATGGTCTATTCAAATGCAGTGTAATCCTTTTGCCCTTCAGACAAAATCTTTGAAATGTCTAATGCTACTTAGGTAAAAAATGACATTCCATGTCATTTATCAATAAATAATCACTTTGCTCTTACAGATGAAAATGCAAACTATACATTTGAGTATATAGAGTAGTTTTCAATGCAAATGGTACAATTCAACAGGTTTTAACAGATATTTTGGAGGTTGGTTGCATAGTCTTAGATACATTTTAGTGGCAATAATTTTTATATAATAATGCATAACCACAGCAGTTTATTTAAAAAAATTATTGTGATTGTTCTCACATGACATGGTAGGACAGGATTTATGTTCATTTGTACTGGTTACAATTGATTACAAGTCAGAAGTTTGCTTTTTCAAAATTATTGATGATTACATTTTAAGAACAAATAACTTCCCATACACCAAAATTGCAGTGCCATTTAAATATATAGGAGTATTTATGATTCTTAGCTTACAAGTGGGAAGTAAGGTTCCTACAGCAGTATCATGGTACATAATCAGTGGATTTTTTGGTTATGGGTTAATTTATTATGATCCAAATATTCAGCTTCCCATCTGCCAAATTATTTCTATTTTTAAAATCTATACTAGTTAACTGTGAGACAATGATGGAATATTCTTCCCTATTTTGACCTACCAAGATAATAATCCCAAAAAATGATTTTTAAAAATGAGAATGTACGTTATTAGCATAAGCCTTAAGATTGAAAAAAAAGCCAACTCCTGATTCTCTTTGTTTAACCTAGGAATTGCTTCCAGAAACAAAATTATGTATCTGTGGCCACTCTTCTGGTGATGGGCATCCTCACAACACATTTGCAGTAAGTTACACTGGGCAATTAGAAATTCAGCTACTAGGCACAAGGCCATGGACCCAGTCCCACTAAATAGATTATATGTGATTTTCTATAGCCGATTCCTTCCATTGGTGCAGATAATCAAGATACGACTAATGTTAAGACACAGATGTAATTAGTTGATTTTGTCTTGCTTCTTTTGTTCTCAATTTAGTTATGTTTCACTAGATATACATCTCACAGTTTCTGTGAGTTGACTACCTTAAATATATAAAGGCTTTAACACCACTATACTTTTCTTGAACTTTTAGGAATAATTTGATGAGGGAGTGTTGATATGCAGAAAATAAATGGACATAGATAATGGGTTGATTCAACACATATTTTAGAACAAAATTGCTGTTCCATGTTCTTCAAGTTGTCATATAAATATACCAAGGCCTTTTAAACATATTCTGCCACTAGAGTGTAACTTGTCACTTTGGACTGTAATATTTGGTGAAAATTGCTTATGTGGCCCAATTCACATACGAGTTATCCTTGGAAATGGATAGTAATCCTCAAGTCTCCATTCAAGAATTTTTAAATAAAGCAACTTCATGTTTCTATTCAGCATAGATTCTACCTGCATTCTTAAGAAATCTTGAAATATATAAGTCATGTATTTTCACATATAGTCAGCCCTTCACAGTCATGGGTTCTGTATCTGTGGATTCAGCCAACCACATATCCAAAATATTTGGGGAAAAAATGGATGGTTGCATCTGTACTGAAAATGTTCATACATTTTTCTTCCTTATCATTATTCCCCAAAGAAAACAGTGTAACAACTATTTACACAGCATTTATTTTACATTAAGTATTATAAGTGAGCTAGAGATTATTTAAAGTATACAGGAGGATGTGCATAGGTTATATGTAAATAGTACATCATTTTATATAAGGGACTTGAGCAATTATGGATTTTGGTATCTATGTGTGTCCAATCCCCTACACATACCAAAGGACTACTATACACAACTTTTGCTTGTTTCCTTAAGAAATGATGTATTTATTTAGGCTCAATGGGCTAGAGTATTTCTAAATTGACTCAGCCAAAATTTATTTACTTTTTACTACTCTATACATAATATTTCCTAATTATAATTGGCAAACAACAACAAAATTAATACTCATATACAATCAATGTCTTCCTGAATGAAGAAGAAATATCTAATTTCATACTTTGGTTAAAAAAACAGAAAATGTTTTCAATAAAAATAGTGTCAAATTAATGAAAGGATATTTATGGAAAATATGAAACTTTTAAAAATGTTAATTGCAATACAAAAATAAACTCAAAAGTGGAAGCAGCAATAACATATCCTATTCTATAGAAATAGTGAATGTCAAAAAAAAAAAAAGAAATAGTGAATGTCAAGGATGGGTAATAAATGTTATATATGCTGGCTTCAGAGAGACCTGAAATTACCTGGTTTGTGGTCTCATTCACTTTAATCCTATAGTATTTGGTCCCCCTAAGTTTTTTTGTAACAACATTTGAAAGAAAAATAGCAAATATTTAAAAATTGTGGTAAGTTTTGCTGACATGATGTAATTAAGTTTATGTGAAAGATTAAAATAATCTTAATTTCTAAGTATTCTCTGTATATTTTAAAGAAAGATAAATTTTGGGTAAACATCAAGTGCAATTATATACTTTAACTTAATAAGGAAAATTAACTTAAAATTACTTTTAAAAATAGTGCATTAAAAATGGGACAGTATTCCTAATTAGTAACACTTTTTCCTAAAATAATCCCAATGGAAAAATTGTTTTCGTTAGACTGAAGAGTGAGCTGGCTTAACTGCTAATAGTATTTGCTTTTTATCTAAAACTACTTCTACCATTTAAAACAAATCTCTATTCTACTGATGAGAGAAAAGAAATCTATAGCGTCAAATCTTTATATTTTCACTGACATATTTTCAGAATGAAAATGAGACATGGAGAAGTAAGATGATTCACCAGAGGCCATGAAATTTCTCAATGGTAAAGCTGAATTTGTTGCCCAAGTTTGTGATGACCGGTGTATTGGTCTTTCCAAAGGTATTCCAAATTGTTCTTGGCTGCTTTGAATGCAGTGTTGAGTAGAAGTCTGAGGTTATTCCATGTGTCTGAGACTGCATCTCATCTCTCAGATAGAAAGAGCACCAGGATGAGTTAGTGAGGTCTGGTATGGCTGGTGGGAAACGAGGAGCATAGCAGTGCATTTGCCATCAGATCTTTGCCATCTCCATAGTGTGCCAATTTCATACTTCATATTGGTCATTGAGTGACTTTACAAATGGGGCTTCTTGGCTTCACAACACAAGGGAAATATTATTTAAGTAATATTAACTGCTTATTTTCCTTTATTGATTACCTTATATATAAACTTCAGCATGCTAAAATGGCTACATAATGTGATTTAAAATCAATACACTAACCAGAAAAAATACTATATTATTCATAATTGACAATTGCTATGTGATGGACATGGTTCTGTTTTAGTATTCATTGCATTTATAAGTACCAATATGCCAGAGTGGTAGTCTGGAACACCATAAGAGTACTGGTGGGCTAAAAGGAAGAAAGAGGTCAAAAAGATAGATGGGGTACCTAAAGCCTGCCATATTTTTTCATCACTATGTAACTGACATTTATAATAGGTTGTGAATTATTACAATAGTTTGCAAATTTTAAGAGACCCTACATAATGCCTATCGAAGGGTTAATTTAATGTCACACATATTATTTCCATGGTTGATCAGCCTTCACACACACACACATATAAGCCAAAATTTTCAGGCACGTATTCCAAATTGATGGATTAAATTAGTTTTTACTCTTCCTATAACACCCAATTCACTTAAAAAATAAAAATCTCTTAAGTTTATTAACAAGCCTAAAGTAAAGTGCCAAAAATTGCAGGGAGAGAAGGCCACTTACATTACCAAGTGAAGGTTAAAGCCCAAATTATCTCAAGGAAATAATATTACATATTTGATATTAAACAGGGGTCAAAAGTTTTTCATCGTACCATCCTTTTTCAGATATAATTGTATTAATTTACTAGCAAAACGTGCGATAAAAATATATTTTCGTAGGGTTTTTTCTGGTGTCTTGGCTTATTGATAACCATCAAACATTGGCCATCCCTTGAGTATTGTACCTCTCTATTATCACATTGTTGAACAGTAGTGATATTTTAATGTACTCACTAATAAATTATATTTATTGTGCCTCTATCAATTCATTGCAATACTGGGCAGTAATTGTATGCACTTATCTTTATGTGAAAATTGTGATTCTAAATTTTATCTACTTGTTGTATTTAAAGAAATATTTGGGCTCCTTCGATTGTATATTCACTATTCTAAGAGTAACAATATAATGTCCTTATTATAACTTTGAATTTAATAGATAAAAAGGCATTAATTTCTGGCTTTAAAAAACGAGGGTATCAGAGTAAGAGAGCTTCATTGTTAGAGAATACTTTTCAGTGCTTGCTTTTCACATTCAGTTTTTTCAAATAGTGTCTAGTTTAATCTGAAAAAAAAAATCTTCACTTATTTTACTTTTCTTTCAAACTTCAGTACTAGGATACATGCCTTTCTTTTTTTCCTGATTTATCAAACAGCTTTACAAATGAGTAACTCTGCCAAGATTCTAAATTTCACAATCTTTGGCTTCCCTACAAGATAGTAACCCAAGTTCATTCACTACTCTCTAACTATACCCTGTTGGCACCTCATCTGCCTGAATGACCTCATTAACACCTATCTGCAAGTAATCTTATTGTTAGTCTTGCCTACAGGTTTTTACACCTAAGTGAATACTGTTTTACTAGGATTCTGCCAGTTAGTTCTAACTGCAAAGGCAATTATGTGGAATGCTTAGGGTCTTTGTCTTTGGCTCTTATTTTTAAAACCTTTAGCATTGAGCCAGATGAATCTTTTGATGAACAAAATGTCTTGTACCTATAATCTGAAAATGAAACTTGTCTAGCCTTGGTATAACTGCTTTATTTTCCATTCAAATTAAATTACATTGGCCACATTTGATCTTTCTCTCTACAGGTCTTTGCTATGATTATCTCCTGAATGGTTCATTTTTAATGGGGATGCTGGATTGGAAGAAATAAGAAAACAGGGATAGTGACACTTTTTAAAATATCTTTTTATTTGTGTTCCAAATTCATCTCTCTCTTGAGGCTTTACATAAATCCTACACAACCAAATAATCCACCCTGTGGGCTCTACAGTCAGCTTTCTGGTTTGATAATTGGGCCAGTTTCTTAACTTTGCTTTGCTTCACGTTCTCAGTCTGTAAAATTATAACAATAATACTACCTACCTCATAAGGTGGTAATGGGAATTAAATATGATAACCCTAAAAAGTACTTACCATGATGACTAACACATAGTAAACATGCAATAGATGTTGAGTCAGTATCTGTAATAGCATCAATATACTCTTGCTTGGACGAAAGAGTCAATTCTGTTGGATGTAAATTTAAGTGTATTTTTGCTATTAACACTAAAAGGGGCATTGGACATTGTACCTTGGGTCATGGCCAAGACAGATGGCAGTGTTACCCACTGAGAGGAGTCTTTATATTAATCAATTTAAGTTGAATACTGACTTGTTCACTCACACAAAAAATAATGTTATCCAAATGCTTTCTGGCTTGTTAAGTGGAAGACAGCTAAGTGGAAGAGACAGAACTCTGCCTCACCAGACCTAAATGATGCCTGGCAGCCAAGAAGAATCATGGCTAAAATATGTAAGGAAAAGTGATTGTCCCCCAATTGTCTGTATCCAGCTAGAGCACATGAAGATACAAAGTTAGGAAATGCATACGGCAATGTTGAATTACCTCTACTTTTTTCTTCCTTCCTATATTATAAACATATTAGCAGAGAGTAACCTGAAGTTAAAGATAAATTACTACTTATTAGTTTTGACAATTTTAACTAACATGCTGAAAACAATTAACCAAGGATAACGTTGCAGTAATTTTTTTCACAGTACCCTTTTTGTAAAAGCTGTTTACAGTAGTTAACTCTTTGCATTTGTATAAAGATGTGTGGTGTACACTTGAATTCATTGTTTTACTGTGTTTATTTTTGAGTAGTTTTTATTGATTATTATGATGGTATTCATACTATGGCCCTTCAGTAAGAAATAAACTTAAGATAATGAAATGTTTCAAACACTTACGTTATAGATTATTTTCTTAATGCCATGAAGATATAATATAGTGACCATGTTTAGGGTTACTGTTAAAAACATTCCAGATGCTGTATCCATCTGAAACAGAATACAGGTTTTTGTTTTTAAAGCCTTGGCTGACAATTGTATGCAATTTCTTGATTAATCTTTTTTTCCTACTGTAATTCAACATATTAGTAATTATCTTTACACACCCCTCTCAGCTGGAATGTAAGCTCCCTGAGCTCAGTTTGTTCTAGAAACCTCTCCTGAGTGGTTGCCCCTCACCTTCTGTTTCACTGTAATATTTGAGATTGCCAAGAGTATTCTTGATGTTGGTTCCAAGAAGGACCAGTAGCAAACATTTTTCAATGGAGGATCTCTTTGAGATTTATAATGAATAATTTACTCCCCTTGATGATTCACCAAAGCATTAGTGTGGCAGAAATTGGGGGCTGATGAAAGGATTATTTATTTAGTTAGTGGTTTTTTTGTTGTTAATATATTTTTCATCAAATAAATTGATACACACACTAGAATATGTATGTGGCAATAATATTCATTTATGGTGCTTATTAGGACAGACTGTATTTTGCATTTTAAAGTTATTTGTAATGAGCTATTAGTGATAGTCTCTACAAATATGACATATAATTGGCATTAACTTCTAACAGTTTGCTCTAAGTTTTTGCGTGTTTCTAAACATCGCTTAAGAAAATGTGTGTTCTGTATTTACCATTTGTATTTCTGTTCCCTGTCTATTTCCACATCATCTTATTTTAGCATAATTGAAAGTTGTATAAAATGCTTTGTCATTTTAGTGTATAAATTTTCAGAATTGTGCTCATACACCTACAAACATACATCATACATACACATATCTAAGCAATTATATAAAAGAGTGTGCATGTGTCTTTATTCAATTCTATGTGCAGTTCATTTTTCTTTCTTATTGAAGTTACGTGTTTTAGATTTGTAATTTTCATTAGGTGAATGAATTGTTTGTTATGCATAGGATTAAAAAATTATGGAACCAAATGTTTATAACTGGCATAGTTTATGCAGTACTGTATTTACTTAAAAATATTTCTGAATAACTGGATTTTTAAAATATAAATTTCAATACATAGGATGTCAGGTTAAGCAGCACAGGACTTCCATCGACATTAAAACTTAAACCTGAAAAAAAAAAGCAACAACAACAAAACTTAAACCTGAAACTACATGCTGTATTTTAACGATGGCATTCAGAAAGCCTACTGTCACTGGAGTTTTGTTATGCTATAATAACTTTATGCATCAGACAATTTAGATGAAATTGCACTTGTTTACTTTCAAATAATCCTATTGTTTATCATAATGATAAATTTTATGCAAATAGATTCATACTGTTAATCAGATGAAGTCTTATACCAAGCTAGAGAATTCAAAATTGAACTTTTAAAATACTTAGCATCAAGAACAATTTGTAATGCTCAGGCTCTCACAATCATGCTCCTTAGCTCCTTTCCATGAAGTCATGATTTCTTTTCCACCAGACTTCATCCTGGTCTCTCTTAAGAGAGATATTGTGAGATATTTTACAATATTGGAAGAAACCATCTACTCTTCAGATCCAGAATACTAGTTATAACATTATACTTCAGACTATGTATGTTATATATTTAATATTTTATGAGTAATGCTGTTATTTAGAATTTTATATGTGGAATATTTAGTCTGGCATACAGACTATTATACAGACAGTATAGAATGAGAGTAAGAAACTTCATCATAAGAGATTATAATAAAGGGGAGGCATCAAGCAAACATCTCAGAGATAAATTCTCATTATATTAAGCATAATTCATAAATTCACAGAGAGTTGTGCAATTGTAGAGAGAAAGTGTTACCAAAATGATGTCCTCAGAATTGAATAAACAAGCTTAAAAATTTAAGAATTCACTATTTCTAGAGTATCATATACACATACCTGAAGAACATTTTCTGATGCATAGATCATTAATACAAAATTATATAAGACAATTAATATAAATAACAAATGTACTGTTGTTTTATCCTTATTTTCTTCCCTATCCTTGTTGCCTGTAAGTTGTAGGTATAAGAGATTATATCTCTTAAACTCTTTTATATTGAGGCTGGAAAACATACTTTTTGCGTATCTACTCTTTTCTCCTTTTATATTACCTGAGTAGATACTGCTATTTTGGAAGGGTTGCGCCCTGTTGCTACATTGCCAGATTGCCAAAATTCAAAGGAAGGGATGTCTGCTTAACATCTATTTTCATCCTATATGGATTGATAGTTATTATAGCTAAAAGGGGCCTTATAGTTCATCTAATTCAACTCCTTTATTTTACAATTGAAAAAAGTGTTAAAGAATAAAAGTGACTTCCTTAATATCTCCCCATTATTAATTGAATTCAGGAGGGAGCTACTGATGATCTGATAGTTCTTTAGTCTTGACTCATGGTTCATATGTATTAATTTTGCCAGGCCATTTATTTTAGTTTTAATTCTATGTATCTGTCAAATAAGGAAGTCACTTTGTTTTTCCAAATGTTGCTAATCACATTTACCTATGAAAAAGCTTTAAAAACCAGATGGATATCATGATCACTTTTAAAATTACCATTCATATTACTTGACTACATGTGGTTTGTTGAGGACACTTTTAAGGTCTCCATCAGATCTATGACATTGTTTTATTTATAGGTCAAGGTTTTAGAAAAGGAAAATTTAAGGTTCCTCAGTGATTTCCTCAGAAATGTTTTAAAGTGAATTGTGAAATTCCAGACTGTAGATTTATTGCTTATGTTCTTTTATTAGAACTTCAGCTAGGAGAAAAAGGACACTTAAAAAACATATATAAGGCAATAGAAATTTAGTTTCTAATTGTTAAAAGAATAAGCCTAATGGTTACAAAAAACATACATAAGGTAATAGAAATTTAGTTTCTAATTGTTAAAAGAGTAAGCCTAATGGTTACCAAGCCTTAATCCTTTACGTTTTCTCTTTATTTAGATCATACATTCAAGAAGGATCAATTGCTTTATAGAAAGGAACAAAATCTGAGGGTTTCCCAGGCTTTTCCGGTTGTTTGTTTACTATGTGTCAGATAAATATGTATTAACAATTAAAAGTAAGTGGTTAGTGGATCTGTTGTGCCATCCTGATCTTGAAATTCTAAGAAAAGGAGATAAGACAGTACTTTTAAGTCTGATATTTAAATATTAGACAGTCAATATATAAAGCCCAGGATAGATGCTTGGATTGATCAGGTAAAGATACTAAGTTCATAACATAAAATTTTTATCCCATAAAATATATTCATAGCACTAGTGATAGAAATGGGTACAGAGGTTACAGAATTCTTTCGAGAAATTGTGATTCTAGATCAGTCCTAGATAAGTATCTGGGACCTATCAATTCTACTATTGTTAATTAGCACATACAGTTTTGTTACTGTGACTGTCTCCCACCCCAAACTGGGCTCTTTTCTTTCCCTACCTTCTGCTTCTGTTCTCAGACATACCATATTCCATTTTTTTTTCTTTCCCCCGGTAGCCTGTTTCCTTTTCTTCCCTGTGTATCAACTTCTACTGGTTATGCAAGCCCCAATTCAGTTACTGTTGCACGTGAATGCTTTTTCACCAACACAGTTCACATGGATTAATTCCTTTTTTAACATTGTGTATCGTACTTGTCTAACTCACACTTTTAGAATTATTCTTACGTAGCTCCCTTGATAATTCCATTCAACACATATTCACTGAGCATATACTATGGATAACTCATGTTGCTAAGCAGCATTTTCAGTAAAATGATGAGTTATCACCTATATTTGAGAAATTTAGATTATGAAAATGGGAAATACATAATTTAGGACTCAAAAATCTATGCACTCTAAGGAGAGATTCAATCATTGTACTGAGGAATTAAAAACAAGTAGTTAGGAGAGGTTTATTTGAGATAAAATTTAAAACAAAATCTTATTGGCATATGTAGCCTCTTATTGTATGGGCTAATGCCAGAATTTGAAGTTTTAAGTGCCTTTTTAAAAGGACCTTAAATATTCTGTAAGATTTTGAGTAAGGAAGTGGATGTAACATAACTAGACCATCCTACTTAAGATATCCTTAGAGCAATAGAAAGCAGTCACTGGAATGAGAAAAAATATTGGAGTCTATGTGTCCAATTAGAGTGTGTTACCAGAAAAACCAATCATCGTCATCTTAACTAGGGGAAGGACAGGAGAAGGAAATAAGACAGATTTAAGAAACAAGGCCGGGCACAGTGGCTCACACCTGTAATCCCAGCACTTTGGGAGGCTGAGGCAGGTGGATCACCTGAGGTCAGGAGTTCGAGACCAGCCTGACCAACATGGTGAAACCCCATCTCTACTAAAAATACAAAAATTAGCTGGGTGTGATGGCATGTTCCTGTAGTCCCAGCTACTTGGGAGGCTGAGACAGGAGAATTGTTTGAACCTGGGAGGCAGAGGTTGCAGTGAGCTGAGATCATACCACCACTACGCTCCAGCCTGGGCAACAGAGTGAGACTCTGTCTCAAAACAAAAACAAAAACAAAACAAAACAAAAAACAAGAAAAAAAGAAAGAATACAACAACTTGATTTTTAAAAGCATGTTGACAATTAGAAAAACAAGAAATTGAGATTTCTGTAATTTTATACTTGGTTATTTTGGCAGGTTGTGACCCTGGTGATACCTAAAACACAAAAATAGCAGGTTTGACCACAGGCAGTAGGAAGTTGAAAGTGACAATCGGTTTTGTTTGAGAAGTGGGATATCTGTGTGTTCAGTAGGCAGTTAGCACTGAGTTGGAGATGATGCATTTTTGTAAGTCATATAATACACAGGAGACTAGAGTCCCATAATTTTTAAGGAGATCGTGAAAAGTAAGATAGTACAGAGAAGTCGCAAGACAAGACACTGGGTAAAGGAAGAATGAGCCAGCAAAGAATGTGAATCTTTAGCAGTAGAGAACCAGGAGCCAGCAGTCAAAGGCCAATAGAAGATACACTCACATAAACACATGCACACACACACACAAGCACACGGACAGATTGGATTTGTTGCTAGTATCTTCTTCCGTTTATTTATTTATTTATTTATTTATTTATTTATTTTGAGATGCAGTCTGGCTCTGTCACCCAGGCTGGAGTGCAGTGGCACAGTCTCTGCTCACTGCAACCTCCACCTCCTAGGCTTAAGCGATCCTCCCTCCTCAGCCTCCCCAGTACTTGGCACCACAGGCATAAGCCACCACATCTGACTAATTATTGTATTTTTTGTAGAGATGGGGTTTCACCATTGCCCAGGCTGGTCTTGAACTCCTGGGCTTACAGACGTGAGCCACTGTGCCTGGCCATCTTCTTTATAATTAACACTTTTTTTTTTTTTGTCAGATTAGTTTTAGGTTCACAGCAAAACTGAGAGAAAGTTAGGGGTTTCTCATATACCTCCTACACACATAGCCTCTCCTATTATAAACATCCCAACCAGAGTGGTACATTTTTACCACTGTTCAACCTATACTGACACATCATTATCTCCCTGAGTCCATAGATTACATTAGGGTTCACTCTTGGTGTTGTACATTCTATGGGCTTGGACAAATACATGATTACATGTATCCACCATTGTAGTATCATACACAGTTTTCACTGCCCTACAAATCCTTTGTGTTTTCCCTGTGCATTCCGCCCTCCCCCTAGTCCCTGGAAACCACTGGAAGAGATTTTTTTTAACCTAAGGGTGGTTAGCATTATTAAAGACTGAAATGTGGGTTTAAGACTGTGGATAAGACACGAAGAAAGTCATTACATTTGGCAAGAGTGTTTTCAATAGAATATACCATAGAGCAGTGATTTGAATGGTCACCGAGAAAGAAGTACATAGAGATTACAAATAGTATACATTAGTCTTTCAGGAAAAATGCTGCTAAAGGGGAAAATGATAGAATGGTGGCTTGAGACGAAAGCAGAATTGAGAAAGATCTTGGTGGAGGGGAGATGTTGACAGTGGCGATGAAAAGATTAAAAATGCAAGAGGGAAAACAAAGTATTGAAACAAGGTCTGAAACATGATGGGAGGAGGGTGATGCCATTAAGGGCACAGAGAGAGGTAGTTAATCTCTAAAAAGAATAGAAACCCACTTTCATCTGAACTGGGTAGAAATTTAAAGATGAGCAAACTCATAGTTAGACTGTTAACTCTTATATTATGTGTTGTCTGTTTATAGTTTGTGACTACCGTTATGTCCTTCTCCCGCAGTGTCACAACACCTGAATTCGAGCTTTGATTATCACCTTTTAGGGATTCCTGCTTCTATGACAAATCATGTAAAATAAGGAAAGGGTGTGTTTATTGCTGCTAAAATTTTCTAGATGTGACAGCTTTACTCTCACCATATTTGTTATATTTGATGATATTATTAGCTAAGAGAATAACTGCTCATTAGAGTTAAAACTTAGGAACTATTTTCTCATAAAAGACTAATAATACAGTCACAATGTGAGTGTTCTTTCCTTTTCCTCAGAGTTGATGGATTAGCATAAATCTAAAGAACATAAATTATTTTATGAAACATTTAGATACATTAAGATTTTGAACTTTTTAAATAATTGGTTAATTTTTGGTAATTAATAAAATAAAGCTTTTCAAATTTTAGGAAAACCTTTTAGTGAAAACAGATCATGTAACAGGAGAGAATTATATGCAGAAATATTATGATAGTTTCTTTTTTACTGTATTGTCAGTTTTAAACTTTAAGAGAAACCCAATAAACCAACCACTGAACCTGCCCTTAGACATATTTAACTACCTAAATCTGCCTTTAGTACTATGGATATAAAGATATGCCAGGATAACATCTTTACACACAAAAACCTCTTTTCTTGCTTTTTATGAAATTGGAACTAAAGTGTAAGGAAAACAAAAATAAATAATGAAGAAATAAATAGCAACAAAAGACACAAATAGGCACCTTGCTCTTGGAGTCCACAGTTGAAAAACTTTGCTTTGCCCGGGCGTAGTGGCTCACACCTATAATCCCAGCACTTTGAGAGGCCAAGGCAGGCAGATCATTTGAGGTCAGGAGTTCGAGCAAGACCAGCCTAGCCAACATGGTGAAACCCGCCTCTACTAAAACCGAAAATTAGCTGGTCATGGTGGTGCACACCTGTAACCCCAGCTACTTGGGTGGCCAAGGCAGGAGAATCCCTTTAACCTGGAGGTGGGGGTTGCAGTGAGCGGAGATCCCTCCACTGCACTCCAGCCTGGGCAACAGAGTAAGCCTGTCTCAAAAAAAAAAAAAAAAAAAGAGGCAAAAAACAAGAAACTTTTCTTTATCACTCCACTTTCACTGCATATTTGTCATTTCTGAGCCTCACGACTTTGTTTCTAACCACCTCCACCCAAGTTTTTTTTTGTACTGTGTCCAGATAATTGTCCAAAAGCTAACCCCTAGGCCTTACTATCAACATTTTTCCCTGTAAACTTGTACTGATCTACCTTTCTTAGAGAATGACCTGAAAAATATATTCATTCTAAGTTGATGACTGATAAGAATAAATTATTCCTTTCAGGAAAATAGTTGTCTGTTCACAGATGATATTTCTGCTTCACAGAGTAGACCTTAAACAGCAGAATTTCAGGAATTGGTGACTTTTGATTTGAGAGTATATTCTGTCCAAATATTTCTGTGACTTCTGAGCAAATAGTTCCTACATCATTTTTACCGAAAATAATTCATTTTAACATGATAATCAGAATCCTTTCCCCACATTTTTTAAGTTACCAGCCATGCAAATTTGTTGTAGCTCTTCAAACTACATGAATTTTTTTTTTTCTCTTTTGCCCTTAACTAAAGTTTTGGTCAAAGTATCGAGTATATCAAATTTTATGAGGCAAAAATCACAGCATGTTCACTTCGGCAGAAGCCCACACACCCTTTGAGGTATTACAACTCTTTGCAATAATTTTTATTATACACATTTACACTATTTTTTTATTGAGGAAAGTGAGCATAACTAAAAAATAAAATAATTTGTTTGGGGTTACATTTCAGTAAATGATTGAGTCAAGATCCAAACTCAGGACTGTCTGACTCTAAGATCTGTCTTTTACATCACACCATCTATGGCATTTTTCTGATTTTTTTTATTACTCCACTACAAACATCATTTAAAAGAAAGCTTTTCCCCCTACATTAGAACAATGCCTGACTATTTGAATGAACTTATCTGCCTTGAACACTTTGACTTTGCTTTTCTCCACCTCCCATAAACCACTGATTTTCAGCTCCATCCACTGCAAACAAGCACACAAAAAGGATTTGACAGTTAATAGGCAATGTTCCAACACATGCTCTCAAAAACCAGACAATTTTTTAACATTCTGATCACAACTTCCTGTATTTCTCCTATTAGTTTACATTTCCTTATCTTTCTTGAACTAACACCTTACTTTCATTAAATTTTTTCTTCTGTTTGTCAGTCTAAACACTTACTTGGCATTCTTTAGTTTAGGCCACTTCTCTAAAATCTACCCTCTTTCTGTCAACTGCCTTGCTAACAGACTCTCAAAAATAATTAAATATTCACTCTGCCCTGAATATGTTCACTTCTTACCCACCACCATGGCTTTGCCCACTCAAGTCTGTCCTTCCTCTCTGCTCTGAAAGTGGTGGAGTTTGTGGAGTCCCTATCATGTCCTGGCTAAGGTATTTTTATCTTGCTACGGTAACATCTGTATGGATTGCAAAGTTCCTCCTTTTTTACTTTTCTTTGCTAGATTATTACATTGGGGGCATATTACTTCATTTTCCCATGCTACATAATGAAAAATACACACAAGTGTTTCTAGCACAATGTCTGGCACATAGTTGGTACTTTAAAAAGCAATCTCTTTTTTATTTATTTCCGTGGAATTTTGTTTGCTTTTGTTATTCATAATGCTTAATCTAAACACCTCTTCATAGAATCAAAAACGAAGTATAGTTTTGAGTGAAACTGTAATGGTAAGCAATATTCAATTTTATTTTTCTTCCATGTCTCATCAAGTGGTAGTTTATCCTTACTAACGAAGAAAAGTTTCTGAAGTATGTAAAGATTTTTGGAAATAGTGAGACATTAAGGAATGGATAGAGTTTTTGTTAAGTTTACTAGTCTTTACGTCAGCGTGCCCCAAACTTGCGTAACCATCAGGGTTACATTTTTCTGAGTCTCACCCCAACTTACAAATGTATTATTTTTGGCGAAAGGGTCAGAAAATCTCTATTTCTACCAAGAGCTCCTGGTGATTCTGATTATTAGTAAAAGTTAGAAACCACTTATTCCAAAGCCTCTTTAAACAAAGTGTGTTCCATGGGCCAACCAAATCTCCTGAGAATATCTTAGAAATGCAGAATCTCAGTGGGGCCCCACCACACACCTACTGAATTACAGTCTGCATTTTAACAAGGTCTTCAGTTAATTTATGCTCATTAAAATTTAAGAAGCACTGTAGTAAACGCTACTATTAAAAAAAAAAAAAAAAAAAGGCTAGGCATGGTGGCTCACGCCTGAATCCCAGCACTTTGGGAAGCCAAGGTGGGCAGATCACTGATGGCCAGGAGTAAAAGACGAGCCTGGCCAACATGATGAAACCCCGTCTCTACCAAAAATACAAAAGAATTAACCGGGTGTGGTGACATGTGCCTGTGGTCCTAGCTACTTGGGAGGCTGAAGTGGGAGAATCTCTTTAACTCAGGAGGCAGAGGTTGCAGTGAGCCGAGATTTTTTTTTAACATGCTACAAGATAGTGTGCAAATGCATTTATAATTTAAATAAATATTTAGGATCTTTATAATTTGCTGCAATGTTTAATGTAATTATTAAAAGTCTGAAGAGAACACGATTTTATGATTGTGTGTTTTCATGGTCTATGAATATATTTAGCATAATTTTCAGCTATGTGTTTGGTTGGTTGGTGTGTGTGTGTGTGTGTGTGTAGTGTGTAGACAAAACTGTCTGCACAAACCAATTGTTTTGGGTAAATTCAGTTTAAAAGCAAAATAATTCCAGTAATATAAGATTTTTGGAGTTTTGCCTGCAAAATACAACTAACTTGCTTGACCAAGTTTTTCAGCTGGTTAACTCCTGAATATCAGATAGACACAATGATTGAACTAATTAAGAACTATACTATTAAGAACTTAATAGTATGAAGTTTAAAAAGAGTTTTATGCATATTGGAGATTAAGTTTTATACTTAGTCTCTGATGGGTCTTGTCAAATGTCTCTGATACTCCTTTTTATTTCAGGAATAAAGAGATTATTTGTGGGATGTAGGAAGGATAAAATATTTACTGTAATGTGATTTATTGGAAGTATTTTAGTAATTTTACTCTTCTATTAAGGTTCCATTTATAAATACCTGATTATAATTTGTTAAATGTCACTTTATGGAATGCTTGATGGCTTTAATTTATGCATTGAATATGCAAATAGATTTTAACAATATTTGCATCTTATATTTAATAATAACTTGTAGTGTTGTTGCTGAACTATTTGCTTTTATTTAATTTTTACAAATTAAAAAATTTATTTTTAAAATAAATAAGGTGCTTTCAGATATTATATGAATTTAAGTTATTTCTGTTTCTTTATTCTGAAATGGTGATATATAACAGTATTTCACTGGGTACATTTCCATCTTAACTGAGATTTTTATAGGGAGGTTTCCCTCAAAACAGTCATTTGAAATATATCAAGTTGTCAAGATTCCAAACAGTAGGTTTTTTTTTCCTAATTAATGCTTAAATGTATTTTAAACAACATTGCTTACTGTAAATAATCTATTTCGATCTAGTAGAAAATTTCATGCTATTGCAATGCACTTATAAAAATGTACTTTGTACTAGTAAAGGTAGTTTTACTAACAAAGTACTACTAGTACTAGCATTAATAAAGCCAAATTAACCATTACTATTTAAAGCTGAGTTTAGTAGGTACTCATTATTTATTTATTTATTTTTATGTGCTATTTCTTTTTTTTTTTTTTTAATTTTACTTTAAGTTCTGGGATACGTGTGCAGAACGTGCAGGTTTGTTACACAGGTATACATGTGCCATGGTGGTTTGCTGCACCTATTAACCTGTCATCTAGGTTTTAAGCCCTGCATGCATTAGGTATTTGTCCTGATGTTCTCCCTTCTCTTGCTCCCCACCCCCTAACAGGCCCCGGTGTGTGATGTTCCCCTCCCTGTGTCCATGTGTTCTCATTCTTCAACTCCCACTTATAAGTGAGAACATGCAGTGTTTGGTTTTCTGATCCTGTGTTCATGCGGTGTTTGGTTTTCTGTTTCTGTGTTAGTTTGCTGAGAATAATGGCGTCCAGCTTAATCCGTGTCCCTGCACAGGACATGAACTCATTATTTTTTATGGCTGCATAGTAACCCATGGTGTGTATGTGCCACATTTTCTTTATCCAGTCTATCATTGATGGGCATTTGGGATGGTTCCAAGTCTTAAATCATTATTTAACTCGTTTTAAAATTCTGGATGTTTAATTATTCTTATTAAGTTTCAGCTTTAATTCTTTGAATAAAGCAAATCCAAACACATAAAAATGTAGTAATTGTTAAGACTGGAAAATGGTGACTAATTCATTTTAGGTTATTCCAATTCATATTGTCAGTATTTTCAAAAATATATGAACAAAATACATTACGCTTAGGAAAGGCACTGATGGGTAAAAATACAGAATTATTTCCTAAACCTGTATAGGAAGAGGAGACCATTCTCACACTAATTCTGCAATAGTTTCTCAAAGTTCAAACAACTGCTAATTGGGTGAATAAGAGATAATTAAATCCACCTTTCTTAGTGCCTTATTAATGATTCTGAAATTCTCATCCTCATTTTAAAGTGCCTTTAATATTTATTTTAAGCTCATTCACTTTTCTAACCACCTAGTCTCAGCCCTATTGTTGAATTAGATGTTTTAAAAAATACTTTAAGACTGGGCATGGTGGCTCAAGCGTGTAATCCCAGCACTTTGGGAGGCCGAGGTGAGCGGATCACGAGGTCAGGAGATCAAGACCATCCTGGCTAACACGGTGATACCCCATCTCTACTAAAAATACAAAAAAATTAGCTGAGGGTGAGGGTGGGCACCTGTAGTCCCAACTTGGGAAGCTGAGGCAGGAGAATGGCGTGAACCCGGGAGGCGGAGGTTGCCATGAGCTGAGATCGCACCACTGCAATCCAGCCTAGGTGACAGACGAGACTCTGTCTCAAAAAAAAAAAAAAAAAAAAAACTTTAAAGGAACCAAATAATGCCTGCATGTTTAAAAAATATATATAAAATGCTCTGAAATGATAAGAAGTGGCTCTTTTCCCTCAACCCAAGAAGAAAACACCTTTTATAATTTTTATTTTTTTAGGTCTCTTGAAAATGGAAAATGAAATACTGTCTGCCCACAAGAAACTGACAATTCATATCTTCTTTATGATATTGCTTTTTGTGGTCGGAAGGGAATTGCTTTTCTGGGAGCATTCAACAGTAAACAAGTGACTGGTTCCTGGTTGGATTTGTCTTTAGAGAAATATCCAAGCATATTGAATATATACTGGTTCATGTGCCAATTCCTGAACTGAAAGGAGTCCTGCAGATGTTTCTTAAACAGGACATTTTGGCTGTCTCCATACACAAACCCTTAAAAATAAACTAAACTAGAGCAATGTCTTCTTCCTGCCAACTAACTGATTGCTTCCACTGATTTCCTGCAGCATTTATTATGTGAAAAATACTGCTTCTATTTCTTGATTTATCAACTATAGATAGAATATGGTAACTCCCTGCTATAAAAAGAGTAGGAATTTAGTGATTTTTCGTCACCATCAATTTTTGGTAATTCTATTAAGTTCTTCTGGTGGTTATCTTTATTACTCAAAAAATAAACTCGAGTATATATTTTTTTCTGTCTATTGATTCTCTGCTCTAAATCATAGCTTTTTAAGAAAAAATAATTGTCATCAGACTGCTTTTGTTTTATAAAGCCACTAAAATCTTTCTGAAGATACAAATTGCAAGATTCTTAAAGCTTTCTTCTGTTCCCTGAATTGTCTACTTCATCTCTCGCCACTTGTTAACATTTTTTAACTTTTCATTATTTTTTAGGCTATTGGCTTTTTTTCAAATACCTAATGTTTTTTGGTTGTTGGTTCAATATATGGAGTAGCCTTATTAATACGATTAGTATGTGAAGTAAATATTCTGCATGATTGTTTAGATTTCTTTAAAAAATAAGCTTCTCCCTTAAAAAGGGGATGTGTTGGTAGACAAGTTTCACCTTAGGGTCTTCACTTCAGAATTGAGCACACCAGTGCCCATACAATGTTACTCTGGCATGGCTGACTTAATTAGTACATTTGTAATTGAGGCTGAGAGTTAAGGCTAAACTGCTCTGCTTATCTTTCTCATTCCTCCACCCATATTGGGTGCGTTTTCCAGACAGATGGTTTGTTTTCTTAGACTGATAATGCACTTCTCAGACTTTATCCTGGGGGCAAAAGCCATTTCTGTGAGAAAGCTTGCTCTATTAAGTGGTGAGGGTGTGGGAGGAGTAGGTGATTTACCAGCCTGCCCATTCTCAATGGTGGATTTTAATTAATTCCCCTGATGATTGGACCATGGCCCACCCTTTGCCCTTTATGTTCCCT
This sequence comes from Pongo abelii, assembly GCF_028885655.2. NCBI lineage: Eukaryota > Metazoa > Chordata > Mammalia > Primates > Hominidae > Pongo > Pongo abelii. Next base: position 111,683,083 of record NC_071991.2, read on the forward strand.
GGGAAGTAAGAGCTTATACTACTGGTATTTTAGGCTGCATTTTTCCATACTCTTTTGTTTGTCAACTTAGGTCCTTTCATCTGCTCACTTTCTCTCTGGTCCTCTGCTGGTGCCTTTTCTGGTTTTTTTTCCAGCATTAATATAGTTTTATTGTTTTAAAAACAGAGAGAAGGGAGGTGAACTTGGGTGCTTATTCTGTTATACTAAACGAGAACTCAATAGTTCTGTAATATTTTATTTAAATTACAGTAATGTAAGCAACAAATATTCATGATCATCTACTATGTACATGTTACAAAATGCATACACTGATGCCACATTCCCCTACCTAACGAGCCAGGTGTACTGTGGCTTACAGAGTTGCAAAAAAAAGTTTAGAGCACAAATTTTGCTTATTAATATAATTCACTTGGTTCTGGTAGCTTTGATTCCTATCAAAGACAATTTGAGTTACTTTTTCCTTCTCTAGTATTAAAAATATAACCCAAAGAAATTCAGCCTACAAGTGAGGCTGTAATAAAAATTTAAAGCCATGATCTTGGTCAAATATTACAGGGAAAAGTTTTGCTGTTTTAACATGCACTGCAGCAACTTCATAGCCTGCTACTTCTTGAGGCTGACTCTCCAAACTAGGGATCAAGAACTGGAAAGCCCCTCACAGGGTTATAGTGATACAAGCTTTTCTCTTGTTGCCTGCAGGCTGCCTGGGGGTTCCTGTATTAACTTCCCAAGTCTGCTCCTAGGGGAAGGCAGATGTAACTAAGACAGGCCATACTGTGGTGTTTCTTATATGCAGATATATGCAGAGAAGTGTTAGAGCCATTTATGACCTTTTAGGTCCCTCTTGCTCTGAAATTTTGTGGCAATAGAACATACCACATTTTGCAATAAAATTCTGTTTGACAATAGAATATTGTAAGGGCTAGTCTTTGAGTTGGGCAGTGGGGAAGATGATGAATGATGATCTAGGGATAAGTGGATGAAGGGCAGGTATGTCTGGTCTCTTCTTGGCCTTGCAGAATATGATCATCTGGACAAAGAGGGGAAAAATCAGACAATCTATTTTAATTCAGGTACAATTATTTTGTTTTTAATAAAGGATAATATGATTATACTATGTACTTTTTCTAGGGAAGTCAGACTCAGGAATCTCATTGACAAAAGCAACTTTAAAGTAAATTCAAAACTCTTATTCTTCCAAAATTGTTTACAATTAACAGAGTGCCATTTCTCAAAGTGCTTTTTATGCTCAAACCAGTCCAGTAATCATTTTCTTTCCATATATGCCAAAGATATCCTAAAAATATTGCTTTATGTCTACTATTTTCCTGATTACAATAGAGTAAGTTAAAGTCCATCAAACTCTGAATAAATGTTTACTGTGTATATGCTGGGCATTGGACACCGATTACCTTGACCATTATAACACATTCACCCAAGTTATCTAACTCATTAAGTAAACTTTTTAATGATTGGTTTACTGAATTTTTACTCTTTTACTGTAACACAGTAACTGTATTGATCAATCTAGTTATCCTTGATCATCTGTCTAAAATTCAGTACAAAATATTTTTGGAGATTGTTTGTATCCAGTTTAAATAAGATTAAGTTAGTGGCAGGCTATAGTTTTTAGTGACATAATTACAGAAAGAAAGGTTGAGAAAAATTATAATACTTTTTATATTGAACTAACTTATAGTGAATTATGTTCAGTTGTATGTCAGATGGAAGCTATATAGCTTCCGTTTTTTTCCAAGAGTGTGATCTCTGACTACCAGAGATCTCAGACTCAGATTCTGCTTATGGGTCTGTCATGTGCTATGTGTATGACCTCAGGGAAGGCATTTTCTTTCTCTGAACATAAATCTTAGTCTATAAAATGGGGGTAACCATTTCCAGTCTGATTCACCACACTGTAGACCATGACCATAGAAGCTATGTACAGGGTTACACCTTGTTTGCTGATAAGGATTTTTTCCACAGCCTACAAGCTGCATAGGAAGTTGAGTGTTCTCTCCCAAGATTCTGTGTAGCCTTGTCCATAGAATGTTCTACAATGATGAGTATATTCTATATCTGTAGTGTCCAACAGAGGAACCACTAGCCATATGTGGCTATTGAGCACTTAAATATGGCTAGTGTGACTGAGGAACTTAATGTTCACTTTCATTTCATTTGAAGTTATTTAAACTTAAAAAGCCATGTGTGGCTAGTGGCTACTGTATTGGATCACATAGTGAGAAAACAGAAATACCTGACACACTATTGTAGTATTTCTTAAATACAGATATACACATATAGAGAGTTTCTGTGAGATTTGGATCAGATAATAATCTAGGTAATAAAACATTTCTCTACATTAAAAATGCTTTTCAAATTTAAATTATGATTACATGAAATAGCACTTCTATTTTTGTGGCACTATTGGTGGATAAATTATTTCAAGACATTCCCTATTTATGTAATTCCAAAAATAATATTCCTATGTAGTATTCTTATCAGTCTTTTATTTTTACTTTATTATTTTGAGTTCTCCCCATATGCTATTAGGTCACTAGAGTAGTCTGTTGTGTCCCTTAAATTGGTTTTAAATGAAAATGCTTCCCATAGCAAGAGTTCCAATGAGCATATTTTTTTTTTATTTCGGTAGACTTTTAAAAGCAGATACAAATGGCTACTCTTAATTTATATCTCCTCTTTGCCTTTCATGGGATAGCAATACTGCCCATTTCTATTGAACCTATCATGTTCTATTTTCTTTACAGATCTATTTTAATCCAAATCTGTAAATATTGCCCCCCCTTCTTGATTAGCCTTTCTTCTCTAGATTTACTTTCAAATAGTGGTAATAGTGTGTAACTATTTTTAACTGTACCTTTGGACTAATAAGGATTCTGCATTTAAGGATATATTGTTTTAGAACAATGAGTATTACAATAATAAAATTCAAGTAATATATCTAAGAAGATGAAATAATTCAGCATTCTATTATGTTGAAAATTGGCATCTTTTTACATCAGCTTGATGTTTCTGTGAATGTCCATTTACCTCAAGTGGTTTCTTCAGATAATGAGTTAGCACTCTCCTTCATTGCAACAAATTGAAGCACCAAATTTGGCTTTGTGAGTCGAATAATAAAACATTTGAGAGTCGTCTGAACTATTCTTTGTTTATATTGTCTTTAGTTTTGTTCACTTGGTTTTCAGTACCTGTATTCACACAGTTCCTTGGCTTCTATATCAATAAATTTTATGAGGTTCAAGGTATTGACTGCTAAAAAATCATAGGATTGAATAGTTTCTGTTTTGGTTTCTTTCAGTTGTTTTTTTAAAAAAGAAGGATTTGAAAGTTTACTCTGTGGTTTTAGATTAAGTAACTTCAGACTTTTTTTCAAGAAATTTTTATGTCTCTTTTTAAAACTTTGGTTTTGAATAAGTAGAAAGTATAGATAAGCAAAAAGAAAAAAAATCACTCTATTCCACCATATAGTTATAATATAGCCCAGAAAAAAAATTCAGACTTAGAGAGAGAGAGTCTGTGTGTGTGTAAATAATTGCTGGTTCAAATGTGAACATATTTTTGACGTATCCTTTCAGCCAGAAAGCTGTACCAATTTACAAAACAACCAGCCACGCTTGTCCATTCTATGTGTGGGCATTTTCATTTCCCTACTACCTTGTCAACACTGAAGATTGTCTTCTTTTTCTGTCAACGCTTACATGATCAGTGAAAAAAATCATTATTTTAATTTGCATTTTCTTGATTATTAAAGAAGATAAATAGTTTTTCATGTTTTTAGACTATTTGTATGTCTCTATATAAGCTAATGGTGATATGCATTTTAAATCTTCACACATAATGTATTTCCCAAATTTCTCTGGCCCCAGATCTCCTTTTTGCAGTGTGTCTGGCTTTCTATAACACATCTCTGTGAAACACTGTTACATACTATGGCACCATATTTAATTACCAGAAATTTTATAAGAACGTAACAGTCAAATGTACTAGGTTGAATAAAGCAGTTTATATTGCAAATAAGTTCTTTGCTTCATTTTATATATATGATGCTAAAAAAGTATAGACACTAAATAAATATTTATTAGTTGATTGAACCATTAAATATTGGCAGGTCAAGTCTTCAAATATTAGAAAGATCTTTACCTAAGTTTACCTAAGGAAGTTTCCATGTCTATTTTGGAAGCATTGCTATTGAATGAAGTTACAAGGACCTGTTTTATAAAATAGATGTCTTTCAGAAAGCCAAAAAAGTACAAATATGCATACATTTCAAAAAACAAAAAATAACAGTTGGTTTATTGTTACATATCAAAATGTGGCCTGTTTTAACCATATATATTAACTCATCCTCTAATAATCCATTTGATTATGATACTTAAATAATTTCTACATAATTCTTTCATACAATGAAGTATAGAGAATGTAAACTCTTTTTAAGGAAAAAAATCCCAAGTTCACCTATTAAATTTGCTCAATGTCCTGTTGGGCTAATGAGAGGTTCTATTTAGGTGAGTAATCTGCATTGGGCTACCCACCTCACCCTCACCCACATCTTCCACTTAATTTTGCTGTCAGTCATAATTAGTGGTATTATACGTTTTCACAGCTGCCCAATCAGTGCTTTGTTTCAGCCAAGCTTAGCAAACAGAGAGCCGACTGATTATATTGTTGAGCAGGGAAGTATACTGACTGTGTGGAGTCGTCTCACTTTGGAGCTTTTTCACTGTTACATGATATGTACATAAGCTAAATAAAAATGAAGTTTGCAAAAACAACAAAAAAATAGTGTGTGAGAACCAATTCTATTCATTTGACTAAAACACAAGCATTTGGGAGCAAAACTTGGTTTTTAGTGTTTCATTGGAAGCTTCTGAAAGGTGGCAGATATTTAAGCAAAGCCTGTGTTCATAAGAATATGATTATGTTGAAATACACCATATTGCTGACACCTCCTATTTGGGCACAACTGCTATTAAAACATCAGAGATTGAACTGAGATTTTACTTAGTTTTTAAATGCCAGTAGATAGAATTAAGTCTTCAATGTAGCTATCTGAATATATATTTTTTAATATTCACTAGATAAAGGTATGTTCTCAGGGCTGTAAACTGCTTGTGGAAAAAGAAAGAGTCAGAACCAAGTAGAGGCAGACACTGTAAGTCATATACCTTTAATTAACAACAGTGATTTCAAACCTCGTACTTCACCCTTTAAGACTCTGTTTATCTGTGCAAGAAGCAAGTGCATGTTATTTATAACATAATGAACTTATACTTTGAGGAAACATTCTTAATAAGGAAAAGGCACCCTTATGATTTATCAAATTGATTATATCGTACATGACCTAATTGGTCATTCCTGCCTAGTAATGAAGAGAAAGGTAGAAAATCCTATGCTGTTTTAATTTCTCTATCTTAATTATAATACTCTTTTGCTACAGGCTTTCTTGTATTAACTTCCCATGTTATAATTAACTGCTACATATCTACATTAATTTTCCTATTTTCTAGAACCAATGAAGCATTTTTATTATCAGAAACAGAAGAGTATTAAACACTCACTTGAACGCAGATCTAAGGCTCCAATAAAATAGTATCTGTCTCAGAACTTTCTTCCTAAAAGTCCTGAAGATTATATGATATTGGGTATAAAAAGTAACTACTATTTTTTCACAGTCTGATTTATTTCCTTTTCTGAAAGATGTTTATGATAAAAGCAAAAGCAGAGGTTAATAGTTACCCAATTCTGCAATGTAAACAGTGTAGATACTCATGTTGGTATATAATAGAGGTAAGTTGTTTGTAAGGATTTTATCGTTTTATTCACCATTAGTTTAATGTCAAATGAGGGGCAAGCATTCTCTTTAGCATTGTAGGAAAAGAATCCGCAGTGCTAATTCCCCAGAGATTACGACATGGGGAGTCAAAAAAGGTGTAAGGATCAACAACCTAATCATTATGATAGAGCATAATCAATGATACAGAAGGGTACAGGCTGATAGGAGAAGCTGTAAGAGGATCACATATCCAGTTCAGGGTGAGCATCAGTCGGGGGAAATGTCCCCAAAATGTGACAATTGAAGTCAGTTTGAAGGAGTTTGCCGTAAGAGTTGGGAATCTTATTGAGGCAAGACATGAAGTAAAAAAATAATAATAATATGACTAGTTTCAGCGTAATTCAGCTACCTAATAATAAGGAAATATTTCAACTTCTTTTTCCTTAATACTGAAGGCATGTCCCACATCTGAACATGTCACGCTGAGTCTCAGGTAGAGGCATTTGTCCCATTATCAAAACACAGTGATTAAAAATGCTAGTACAGTTAGCAATTCTTTTTCCTCATTAAAATATCACATTTTTATCTTTTTATTAAAGACAGAAATCATGGTTTCCTGATGTTATCTCCTTATGAATAGCTCCATTTCCTTGGAGTGGTTTTTCATTGACCACTTGGTTGTGCTTCTTGGAAATCTGGAGTTTATGGCAAGCAATTGTCAAATTTGTGCAGGCATCCCAGCTTGGAGTAGCAATGTCCAGATTGCAAATTGAAAGCTGGGATTAAGCTGTTTGAGGTGCCCAAATCAGCACCATTTCACTGCTTAAAGGCAAATGGAAAATATCTAGAAAGTCAGGTGCCCCCAAGAGAGGGTTTTTTGAAGCAGGTCCCTCTTGGGCTGATTATAACACTGATCAGCCATTTATCAAGCAAGCCATTATGTATCTGACCATATGAATAATCATAATTCATGCAAATATAATTTATGTTAAATACATTCTCAAATTATTATGCACAATATTTTCTTCACCAGAAAGCAGTGACCAAAGGTGCACATGTATTTGTAATAATTCTTTTCAGCATCTTGAATGTCCCATTTTCTTCTTGCCATTAATGAAAGACTGGCAGCTTGTCTGATAAAGTTCTCCCCTCCATACGTGTCCCAGGCATTTGGAAGAGTGTTACTTATTTCAGAAACTATACATTAGGATGACATTCTTAGTCTGGTATTTAAGGCGGTTCTTGAAATTTTGTTCTGATAACAAAGCTTGATATCCTAGGAGCACAGTCTTGTCCTGGCTTCATTGATAAACAAATTTGAATGCTATAGTCTCAGCCCTGACCTCAGAGATACCCATTAGTGACTTTTCTTTATTGTACTGTAATGTAATCACAGACACTAAAGTAGAAGACCATTTTCTTTGTTAATCAAAAATAATTCAGAATTATTATAATTCAAAAAAACTTTCTTTTGGTATTGTATGAAGAAAACATTGGGGGCCCTTCTCAAAGCTCATTTTTTATGATATAAATCATATATTTTAAATCATTCCTGCAAACTTAAGATGACACTCTGTATGCAACCTTTTAAAAAGCAGTCAGCTTATTATATGTAAATATAAAAGGTTAGAGTTACTAACTCTAGAAATGAATAAGTACCATAATTTATTAATGTGCCTTTCTGGCAGGAGTATATATCTGTGCCTGAAGCCCTCAGTCTCTTCATACTTATACAGTTCTTTGAAGGCAAACTATGTAAGTGTCCCAAATATAATTTCACTGAAAGTATTTAAAAATCTCTTTACAAAGTATTGGTCATCTATGAAGGAGAGGTAATATTCCAGTTATATACGTTATAGTCCATTCTGCAACCTCTACTTCTTTGCCAATTCATTAGGCTGTATCAGTACAAACAGATAATCTTATGCAAAAGGATATGACTTTCAGGCATCACCATAAATGCCAGCAAAAATGACAACTACATTTCATCAGTAAGCCAATGTGCATCCAGGCTGGGTGACTAGACAGAGTTGTATAAGTTGTGTCCAACACGGGGGCACCAGGTTACAGGGTAATTGGGGCCATAACCCAGCCTACATTCATTCCCCAAACCATGTACCTAAGGGGTTAAATCTGTCCAGCGTACAAAAGCACCTTGTAGGTTACTGGAGGCTCTTCGGCAAGATATATTGCTTCCCATCAAGTACGACAAAACTCGTAGAGCTATTTCAACCAGCAAGCATGCAACAGTCAACTCCACTGAAGGAGCATAGTCAGTTTTTCTTTATGAAAACGTGCACTTGTGCACCTACTCAGGAATTATCTCATCTAGTCAAGCCAATATGGACAGTGAAAGTTTCTATCTCAGATACAATGCAAAAATGTCCTTGTAAACCTTGACTTTTTCGGGAACTAACACTACTTCATATTCTTATGTCCCTGATACTTAGCCTACTAAATAGTTATGTTCATGTTATTTAATCAATATATAAGTAAATATATGCCAGAATAAATTTTTGCCTTCTATAATGTTGACTTTTTTTGTATTCTGCTATAATTACGAGTGCTACTGTGGCCAAGATCTCTAAGAAAAAGGGATTGTTAGTTCTACTTTGAGTCATTGGTTTTATATTCCAAGGACAGGCAAACCAATCCATCTTGCTTTATTCTCATATGCATCCCACATTTTCTCTATTGGAATTCTCATACACTTTCATATTTAGATATGTCTATAGGTGAGGATAAATGTGGCGCTTTTTTCCCTACAAAAAAGCTATTATTAAATTAGTGATATATCTTATGATGGATACTGCCTTACAACAGAAGAATGGGATTTCTAAGAATGGTGTTCCATCTGTCATCAATGTTCTGATAATTTTGCTCGGCCTAGACTGGAGGGAGGTGAAGTTTCTCTAATGGTGGGCTGCAGGTTTCTCACTTTGATTTTTTTTCTATGTTATTTAGATTCACCTATCTTTAGTATTCATTACTTAATGACATTTATCTTTTCTAAAGTCAACTTTAATTTTTAAAAATTTAATTGTGGTAAAATGCATAACAGATTTCTAAGTGTGCAGTTCAATAGTGTTAAATATATTCACATTGTTGTGCAACCAGTCTCCAGAACTTTTTCATCTTGCAAAACTGAAACTCCATACCCATTAACAACAAAAAGTAAGTTTTTGTGAAGTATAACATTTCTATAAAAAGTACATTAACCAGAAGTATATAGCTATGGATTTTCACAAAGTGAATACACCCATGGAACCACCATTCAGATTGTAAAATAGAACATTTACCAGCATCTCTCTCTCTCACACAGTTACTACTCTGCACAATTGTTTTTTATATGTTGACTTTGGATTAAGCAACACTGCAAAATTCCCGTATTCATTCTTATAGATTGTAGATTCTTAGGATTTTCTACATACACAGCCAGGTTTATTCATGAATAAAGATACTTTTATTTCTTTTCCAATCCCTATACTTTTTTATCCTCGACTTTATTGTACTGCCTGGGACTTCCAGTAAGAGTGGTGAATGGATGTGGGGACAATGGGCATCTTTGTCTCATCTCCAACCTTGTGGGGAAGCTTTCTATGTTTCTTTATTCAGTATGATGTTTGCTATAGGTTTTTGTAGCTACTCTGTCAGATTAAGGAAGTTCTCATCTGTTTCTAATTTGCCAAGGGTTTTCATCTAAACAAATATTGCATTGTTTCAATTGTTTTTTTCTGCATGTATTGAGATAACCTCATTGTCTTTTCCTTTATTATTACAGTGACTCAGATTGATTTATTTTAAATGTTAAGTTAACTGCAAGAGTTTGTGGAAGAACAGTATTGCTTCTTTCTTAAACTTTGGAAGAATTCACTGGTAAAGTCAACTGGGCTGTAAATTTCTTTGTGGGAACGTTTCTAAATCAATTTATTTAATAGAATTGGGATTATACGGATTTTCTACTATTTTTGGTAGGGAATTTCTAGGAACTTGCTCAGTTCACCTAAAATATTCAATTAAGTAGTATAACTTTTTTGTAATGTTCTTGTATTTTAATGCCTATACAATTGGTTTTACAGTCCAAGAACAGGCAAACCAGTCCATCTTGCTTGTATCTGTAGTGACAGTCCTTTTCTCAGTTCCAACACTGGTTATTTCTGTTTTGTTTTTTTTTTAAATAAGATCAGTATTGATAAAATTATGTCAATTCTTTTTCTTAAAGAAACATTCATTTTATTTTTCCCTATTGCATTTAAAAGATATGGCTATACTTTTAAAAAAATTAATAGACTTTAGTTTTTAGACCAGTTTTTTGTTTACAGAAGAATCAGGCATAAAATACAGAGAGTTCCCGTATACTCCCTCTTTCACTCCCCACCCTCAGTTTCCCCTGTTACTGGCATCTTGCACTGGTATGGTGCATTCATTACAATGGATGAAGTAATATGAATATGTTATTATTAACCAAAGACCGTGGTTTACATTGGATTCACTCTTGGTCTTGCACAGTTCTATAGTTTTTGACAAAAGCATAAATTCATATATCTACCATTACAGGCAGTTAGTTTCGCTGCCCTAAGAATCCCCTGTATTATACCTTATTCTTCCATCTCTTCTGCTCAACCTCAGGAAACCACTGATTTTTTAATATTGCAATAGTTTTGCCTTTTCCAGAATGTCTTATAGTTGGAATCATACAATATGCAGCCTTTTCAGATTTACTTCTTTTACTTGGCAATGTGCATTTAAGGTTCCTCCATGTCTTTTCATGGCATGATAGATCAGTTTTTTTCACTGAATGATAATCCCATTATGTGGATGTATCAGTTTGCTTATCCATTCACCTATTGAAAGACGTCTTGATTGCTTCCAAATATTGGCAGTTACAAAGCTGCTATAAACATTTGTGTGCAGATTTTTGTGTGGATATGTCTTTAACTCATCTGGATAAATATGTGAGAGCACATTGCTGGATCATATGGTAAGACTATGTTTAGCTTTGTAAGAAATTGCCAAATTATCTTCTGTAGTAGACGTATTGTGTTGCATTCCCACCAGCCATGAATGAAAGTTCCACCTCCTTGTCAGCATTTGATGTCAGCGTTTTGGATTTTAGCCATTATAATAGGTGTGAAGTGCTAGCTCATTGCTAATTTGCAGTTCCTTATTGACGTAAGATATTGAACATATTTTCATATGCTTATTTTTCATCTGTGTATCTTCTTCGGTGTGGTGTCTGTTCAGATCTTTTGCCCAGTTTTAATTGGGTTGTTATTTTCTTATTGTTGAATTATAAGAGTTCTTTGTATATTGTAGATATAAGTCTTTATCAGATATGTGTTTGGAAAATGTTTTCTCCCAGTCTGTGGCTTGTCTTGTCAGTATCTTTTTTTTTTTTTTTTTTTTTTTTTCTTTGATTATTATTATTATTATTATTATTATACTTTAGGTTTTATGGTACATGTGCGCAATGTGCAGGTAAGTTACATATGTATACATGTGCCATGCTGGTGCGCTGCACCCACCAACTCGTCATCTAGCATTAGGTATATCTCCCAATGCTTTTAATTTTTTGAAACAGAGTCTTATTCTGTCCCCCAGGCTGGAGTGCAGTGGCATGATCTCAGCTCACTTCAGCCTCTGCCTACCAGGTTCAAATGATTCTAGTGCTTTAGTCTCCCAAGTAGCTAGGATTACAAAAATGTGCACCAGCACTCCCAGCTAAATTTTGTATTTTTAGTAGAAACAGGGTTTCACCATGTTGGCTAGGCTGGTCTTGAACTCCTGGCCTCAGGTGATCCTCCCACCTCGGCCTCCCAAAGTGCTGGGGTTACAGGCATGAGCCACCATGCTTGGACTCTTCTCATTGTCTTAACTGTGTTCTGCAGAATAGAAATTTCATCTTACTGAACAAAAATTAATTTTTTAAATGGATCAATCTTTTGGTGTAGTATCTAAAAATTCATTGTTAAACTCAAGGTCGTCTAGATTTTCTCGTATGTTAATTTTAGAAGTTTTATAGTTTTATGCTTTACATTATGTCTGTGATCCAGATTGAAAGTTTTTAAATTTCATTAATTTCTATTCTTAACGTTATTTCTTTCCTTCTACTTCTTTGGTTTTCATTTACTGTTCCTTTTTAAACCTATTATGGTAGATTCAGATCATCAAATTTTCAGCCTTTCTTTATGTCTAATGTGTGCATTTAAGACTATAAATTTCCCTTTAACATGCATTAGCTTTATCCTACAACTTGATATATTGTAGTTTTATAATTGCTCAGTTTAAAATATATTTTAATTTCAATTATTACTTTTAATGCATAGATTACTTAGAAGTTCATCATTTTATTTCAAATATTTTAAGATCTCTTAAGTTATAACTTCATAGGGGTCAAAAACATCAGTGATTTCAAGCCTTTGAAATTTGTTGAAATTTGTTTTATAGCCAAGAATATGGTTTATTTTGATAAAGTTCCATATACACTAGAAAAAATATATATATTTGCCATCATTTTGTGCAGCACTTTATATATATAATGTAAAGATCTATATATTCATAGGGATATATGTGTGTGTAACAATTAGATCATGTATTAATTGTGTTGTTCACAACTTCTGTAATTTTATGGAATGTATATCTGCTTTTCTTGAGTTACTGAGAGTGAGATTATAAAATCCCCTACTTTGAATGTATGTTTGTTTTTCCTTTCAGTTATGTCATTTTTTCCTTTATGTATTTTAAAGTCATTTTATTAAGAGAAAGCATATTTAGAATTGTTATATTTGTCTGGTAATATGCAATTTTTATCATTCTGAAATGTCCTTAATTCTAATAATTTTTTATCTTAATATCTTTCTGTTTTGCTCTTAGGATAGCTACACCAGCTATCTTTTGCTTACTGCTTCCAAGTTATATTTATTACTACCTTTTTAGTCTTAGCCTTTCTGTGTCTTTATATTTGACTTGTAGCTCTTGTAAGCAGCTTATAAGTGGGCTTATATTTAAGTATTAATATATAGCTATAAGTATCTTTTAAGTAACATTTTTACTCATGACTTTTAAGAGCACCTGAAAGATTCCTATGATTACTTTGAATTTAGTCACAAGGAAGGAATATTTGCTACAGTTTTCTGTGGTTTATTATACAAATAATAATATATTAATATAATATTTTATTGTATTCCAGTGAAAAACCTACATTTCACCCCCAAAGCCTCCTTAAATCCTGTCGATCAGGTTGCTATTTTCAATATGGAAACAACAAAATCTTAATAATATTTCAGTATATTTTCCGTGCTTATGTGAATCCTTCATGAGCTACGCATATCAATAATGGAAAAGAAAAATACTTATTTGCATTTATTTTACCTATTTTAATCATCCTGTATTAAAGACCATTGTATTAAAATCCAAGGAATGTAGGAATTGGTCTAAAGTATGGGTCAGTAAAATACTAATATTCTTTAGCAAAAATAGAAAACTATGCAATTGTAATACTGTAGACATTATGAAATTATTTCAGAGTTACTTTTACAGCCTTGAAATAGTCCTAAAAATAACATAAAAACGTTATGTCGACAACTTGAGTACAAGACAGTCATATCCTGGTGTCACTGTGGCATTAATTTGTGGGCCAGTATGTGCAGCAAAATGATGGCTATTTGGAAGTTTTTTCTTATGGAACATCATAGTCCACCATGATGCCAGTTTTTCTAGTGGTGCCTAGTCAATGCCAAAGAACAACTGGTATAATATGAGGTCCTCAAAGTTGAGGCTCAGGTGCAAAGACATCAAAGTTGTGTTCATTAATATCAAAACTTTACCCATTATCATAAAACCAAAGAAAGATACCCTTTCAATGTTGAGCATTACAGACTGTTCTCAGAGTACTTTACTTACGTTAAAATCTTACAGCCGTGCTTATTTGGGTATTAAATTACTTTCCCAAACTGGAATTAAGGGAATTCATGAAAACCTGATTTGCTTCCTCAGGATGAAACTATTCCTGACCTTTTATGCATGGCATTTCTGCCATCCGTAAATGTTTGTTGGCCTAATGACCAATTAATTTGTGGCAGAGTTTTGAACTACCTGATTTCTCATTGGAAGAATGTTTTACATATTGACTGAGCTGGAGGTGTTGCAAAGTTCCTTGAAGATGTTTTATCATTTTGAATTAACAGATAAATGTCAGTGTGTTACATAAACTAACAAGTTAGAATTTTTCTTAAACAATTAGAATTTCAGTGATTTTTCAATAAGAATGATTGCCCTGTGGCTGGTATATTTTATAATAGAAGCCTAATTTTGCTTACAGAAATTTCGATTATTACAAGTGATTAAATTTTACCAAGGAAAAGTAAGGCTGAACTTAAAGTTTTGAAAGCAAAATCCCTTCAAATAGCCTTAAAAAACGAAATTATTTATTGATATTTGTTGTAAATCAGGCTATAGCCTTTAGCTTCACAGCATGGTATTTTAAGAGTTCTTAATTAGAAAAAATAATTAAATGAATCTGTAAAACATGGAGAGAGAAACTTTAGATATGCCAGAGATTCAAGGATGCTTTCAATATGTTGCCTTATTTCAACTATATGACTATTTGCAATGTTAAGTACAGGATTGAATATGCTTGTCTGGGCTGCCTTAACAAATTACCATAAAGTGAGTAGCTTAAACAACAGACACCTCTCAGTTCTGGAGGCTGGGAGGTCCAGGATCAAGGTGCTGGCAGATCCAGTGGCTGGTGAGGATCTACTTCCTGGTTTGCAGATGGTAAGCTTAGTGAATCCACACCTGGCAAAAAGAGAACTGGAGAACTCTGTGGAGCATTTTTTATAAGGACACTAATCCCATTCATAAACCCTTCACTCTCATAACCTAATTACCTGCTACAGGCCCCAGGTGTTAATATCATCACACTGGAGGTTAAGATTTCAAAATACAAATTTTTGTGTGGATGTAAACATTCAGTGTATAACAATGCCTAAGAAAGATATTTGTTGTTCTCCCAATAGTCTCTCATATGTTATGTCAATCTATGGTTGTTTTGGATGGAGGGACAGGTTTTCTACTGAAAGCTTGCGTTCAAATATTTTTACAGTTTTTCTAATAGAAACTAATAAATATTTCAAAATAGAAAATTTATAAATAACTTTCTATACTTTGGTCTTGCAGAGGAATAAATATGATTTTCTTCATTTTTAAGGCTGGTAGAGATATCAAACATTCTGGTTTGCCTAGGTCAGTCCTGGTTTACATCTCCCTCATCTGGTAATTATTTATAATGCCTCTATTTGCTCTCAAATGAGTCTGGGTAAATTCTGTGGTCACCCCATTAAGCATCCAAGCTTGCTTAGGCCTCTACTACAGGCTTCCATAAACCTTGATATGCAGACAATGGGGCTTGTAGACATAATGAAGATTTAACAAAATGAAACTGTAGTAAGCATAGTGACCCAGACCTTGGATTTGGAATAATAATAATTTAAAATTCAGTTCCAGTCCCAGTTCTACCTCTTACTATTCTGTCACATATCTTGATCTTTCTGAGCCCATAAGAAATGGGCAGTAAAAAGTATACTGTTTCACAAATGACATAATGACATTAGAAATGTGAAAACATTTTGTAAATTTGTAAATGCTATACAAATAGTATTAACAAACCCACAGTATGGTTTAACTCAAAGTTGTACTTGTCAAGAACTCAGAGTCAAATTAAGTGTAATTACAATGCAGGATGGAAGTCTGTGCCCTGGAAACTCACATTTACATATTTTTTTCTTGCCATTACATTTTCACAGCAGATTAAACGACCCCAAAATACTGGAGCATGCCAAAAGTAGAAATTATAACAGAATCTTACTCATTTTCATTTCTATATGAAATATGAGCATTTTTGTGCATATTTTAATAATAATGATTATCATAAAACAGTATTCACATATTATAGTTGTTAACCCTAATAACTTCAAGGAATATTTTTTGAACCGCTACTATGTGCAAAAGCATTTTGCCAGATTGTAGAAGATCAGACTAAATAAAGTACTTCATTTCTCTAGTCTGGTTTATGTGTAAACAATAATAATAAAAGACAAAATGAGATAAATGTAATAGAAGGGGAAAATTAAAGTAAGGGGATAGAAGTGAAATAATTTATTGCTAATCCAAGTGCCCTGTGGATCATTGCATAGAGGTGGGCACTGTGCCGAGCCTCAGAAGATAAGATTTGGGTAGATCGAGGTGTTTGCCAACATATTGTGCTCCAATAGAGAGAGATTAAAAAACTAACCTGGTGGAAAGCATGTGTTCTAAATGTGCTCTGAGGGTGGCACTGGCACTGGCACTGAAGCATGTTGTGGGGACTTGGACCTGGAAAGGAGTTAGGGTTAGGTGGTGACAGACTTTAAATTTCAAGTAAGGAAAAATAAACTATCTTCTTTAGGATTGAGAGAGCTTTTTAGTATTTGACAAGGGTAGTGCCCTAAAGAGATTTGTATTTTGGGAAGATAATTCTGGCAACAACGAGTAGTACTGATTGGAGAAGCAAGACATTAGAAGCCTGGAGACCTCTTCAGAGACTGTAACAATAGTCCAAATGAAAAATGGCCAGGTATGGAATTAGAACTTGAGGGATTATAAATGACCAAGAAGGAGTTGGACTGAAGAGGCATTATAGAAATGATTGGGCAGTAGTTACTGACTGATTGAAAATAGAATTGAGGTAGAAGAAAGAATAAAAATTACCTTGGCTTATTATGTTTGGCTGACTGGGAGGATAATGGTGCATTCAAGGAGACAGGATCTACAGTAAAAGAAACCGTTTCGCAGATTCAGAATCAAGCACTGAGTTTCAGGGATGTGCAGTTATTTGTATGTCTATAACTGGCAGTTTTGTTTTCAAATCTGAAAATCAGAGAAGGTAGGTACATGTGCTTCAAGGGCCAGTAGATAAGTTAGCCAAAGCCAACTCACAGTCAAACTAGACCTAGAATTTTTAAGAAATTTGCAGTCCTCAAAACCTACAAAAACTCTAAACATTTAGTGAAATTGGAGGCCCACCTGAGCTACTGTTATGCCACTGTCGTCGTCTTCTGCAACATGAGATATGTCACAATGAGAAAATTATTTTATTAACTGTATATGACTAGTTTTTTAAGCCACTTGAGTTTCTATTCCTTTTGCCCTCTCCTCATTCTTTCTTTATGCATAATGTCAGAAACAGCAACCTGATTGGGGAAATGAGCATGATATTGTAGAGGGGAAGCCTATGGTAACATAATGTTTTGTATTCTGGAAAGAACATTCTTACAAATAAAGCCATAGAGGTGCTAGTGAACAGAATCTTGGGAACAGTATACCTAGAGGGGTTTGGTTTTCTGTATTATAATAACAATCAAATTAGAGGAAGGCTAATATATGAGTGCTTACAAAGTTAACTGCTGTGCTAAGCCTTTCATGTGCATTATCTCATTTAACGCTCGCAATTAATGAGTTTTTTTGTACTGTTGCCCCATTTGATTTACAAGAAATCTGTGAAGAAAGTCATTGGTAGCTTGATGGGGATGGCATTGAATCTGTAAATTACCTTGGGAAGGATGACCATTTTCATGATATTGATTCTTCCTACCCATGAGCATGGAATGTTCTTCCATTTGTTTGTATCCTCTTTTATTTCCTTGAGCAGTGGTTTGTAGTTCTCCTTGAAGAGGTCTTTCACATCCCTTGTAAGAAAATGTGGCACATATACACCATGGAATACTATGCAGCCATAAAAAATGATGAGTTCACGTCCTTTGTAGGGACATGGATGAAATTGGAAATCATCATTCTCAGTAAACTATCGCAAGAACAAAAAACCAAACACCGCATATTCTCACTCATAGGTGGGAATTGAACAATGAGAACACATGGACACAGGAAGGGGAACATCACACTCTGGGGACTGTTGTGGGGTGGGGGGAGGGGGGAGGGATAGCATTGGGAGATATACCTAATGCGAGATGACGAGTTGGTGGGTGCAGCGCACCAGCATGGCACATGTATACATATGTAACTTACCTGCACATTGCGCACATGTACCATAAAACCTAAAGTATAATAATAATAATAATAATAATAATAAAAGAAAAAAAATAAAAAAAAAAAAATAAATAAATAAATAAAAAAAAAAAAAAGAAATCTGAAGTGGAGAGTTAAATGACTTGGCCACTTTAGCATTGCTAGTGACGCTTGGTATATTCATACAGCTCCACTGATTCTAGAGCCTACCCTTCTAACATCTGTGCCATATTGTTATGTGAATATGTCAGAAAGGAGGAGAATAGGGATTCTCCTTGATCCAGCAGAGCTACACTAGATGAAAGCCATCTTATAACTGGGCTAGTATCTGTTTATTTTATAAAGCCACAGATGCAGAACTGAGAAAATTCAGTCTTATCCATGTGACTAGAGGAGACTCTAGTAAACTGTAAGCCACCAAACCTGTCTGTTGGGAAGTGCAAGGCTAGATATATCACTACTTAAGAAGAAGATGAAAAATGTAGAACAAAAGAAAAATAGTCCTTTCTATCAACTGAGGGGAAGAATACATTCAAAGAGCACTGTACTATATCATCCAAAAGAGAAGAAATAGAAAATTGCTTGACATCTTCAATAGGATTCAAGAAAACACGAGATTTATAAAACAGAAAGAGACCTACAAGATCAGAATAGGCTGAGATGAGAAGAAAATGGTATAAGTTTGAAGAGTGAGATAAAAATGTGATAAAATAAGGATTGCAGAGACATTAAAATATAATATTAGAATTAAATTTTGCTTTGGAGATATAATAGTTAAAAGCTAAGTCAACTCCCTAATAGAGGGGAGAAATTTGTATTCTCCCACAATCCAAAGAAAATGCACAGAGGCTTCAAAATATGAAATAATAATAGGGAGAGAATGGAGTTCAAACCTAAACATAATGGGAGTTCCTGAATACAGACATTTTTTGATCAAATGTTTGGGAAGAAATCAAAACACTTCATGTAGAAATAGTAACCTAACATAAACTCTAAGAAATATTTTTGAAAACTAATGAATAAAAGAAAATAAAGATATGTAGAAAGGGAAAGAGAGGGAGATTATATCTTGATACTTCCTGGCTAATTTCTTATAATTTTACAATTTTTTATCAATTATACAGGTGGGGGAAGGAGGTTTCCTACAAATCAGGTGGGCAAAATTCACTGATTTCAGATTTTGTTTCCCTTTTTAATGCCAAATATTTAGTATTACAGTTGTTAACCCTAATACTTCATGCATTATGGCTTGGGCCATATCTACACAGTTTTGAAGGAACAAGTCTGTGAATCAAAAATTTTATGACTGGTGTATTGGTTTTCCAGTGCTATATTACCAGGTCCCACAAATTTAGCAACTTAAAACAATACATATTTATTATTTTGCAGTTTCTGTGGGTTAGGAATCTGGTGTGGATCATCTAGGTCCTGTTCTCAGGATCTCACAAGGCTGCAATTGGTGTTGCCTGTGTTGTGTTCTCACCTGGAAGTTTTTCAGGAGAAGAATCTGCTTCCAAGCTCATTCAAGTTGTCTGCAGAATTTTTTTTATAGCTAATATGATTGAGGTCTTGGTTTCTAAAGGCTACCATCTTCATAGGCAGTTCACAGCATGACAGCTTACTTCTTCAAGGCCAGCAGAAGAAGGATAAAGTCTGCTAAAATGGAGTCTTGTATAATAAAAGGTGATCACAGTAGTCACATCTCATCACCTGAGCTATATAACAAAACCTAATTAAGGAAGTAACATCTCACCACCTTTGCTATATTCTATTAGCAAGAAGCAAGTCACAGGTTCTACTTACTCTCAGGGAGAGTATTATATAAAGGCTTGGATCATTGAGAAACACCATTCTAGGGGACACTTCACCTGAGTGAGCCACTCACCACGGACCAAAGTAATAAACTTGCAAAAATATGGAAGAATTTGTGCCTCCTTTTGCAAGAGCATCTGTATGAAACATAAAAACAACAACAACAAAAGGTGTTTTATTACATTAATAACCCTGTAACTGGATAAAATAAATTTGAAAAAGAGTCATGCTGGCAAAATTCACTACCAGATGCAGAAGTTCAATTTAATCACAACCATATTTTTAAAAAGAAACCTTCAGCCAGGTGCAGTGGTTCACACCTGTAATCCCAGCACTTTGGGAGGCCAAGGTGGTCGGATCACCTGAGGTCAGGGTTCCGAGACCAGCCTGAGCAACATGACGAAACCCCATCTCTACTAAAAAAAAAGAAAAAAAAATACAAAAAAATTAGCTGGGTATGGTGGCGGGCATCTGTAATCCCAACTGCTTGAGAGGTTGAAGCAAGAGAATCACTTGAACCCAGGAGTCGGAGGTTACAGTGAGCTGAGATTGCGCCACTGCACTCCAGCCTGGATGACAGAGTGGGACTCTGTCTCAAAAAAAAAAAAAGGAAGAAACCTTTATATATATAGGCAGTCCCTGTTTTGCACAGTAGTATGACACTATAAAAAGAACTGTGCAAGTTAAAATTGTGCAAAGAATCTTAATGAGCAATGGGAAAAGTAATGATCGTTCCATGCTTAATATATTTGTGAAAACATTTAAAAAACTCCTACCATCAATTATAAATGTATAAAGAAATGAGAAAATAGTAAAATCAACATGAATGTAGTGTACTATATTGTAAAGCATTTGAAATTTTAAGGAGTGAAAGTTTTATTTCTTTGTACAATTCTTTTCGAGCATAGCTTGAACAGTGATTGTCATCTTCTTCGATATAGAATGTCTTTTCTATGTCTTGGTGACTTATCACACTCCTTTCTAACTTTGGATCAGCTTCCAACATTTTCTCTTTGAGACTTCAATTTTATGGAATGTCTCTGAAAATTTCTTTAATGTGAACCTTTTTGCCAGTGTCAGTTCCACTGGTGCATCTTTGTCTTTTTGTCACGATCACTTTCCTCATTTATGTCATTAAGTTCACCTTCACTAAATTCCTCTAGTTGTGTATGTAGTCTTTTCAACGGTGGCAGTGTCAACATTCCCATGGTCAGCTCTTTATTCTATAGCTTCATTTACCTTCTATTTGAATTTCACATTCAGCATTATCACTTTTTGTTTCTTTGCTGCATTTTCATCATGGTTGGCCAATTTCCTCTTTTGATTCTCCGTTTCGTAAAATGTCACATAGGTTTATCACTTGGAGACAAGGAGACAACACAACTATATTACTTGCTGTCTGTGCATGAACTAACAGTTACTCAGTGATCAGTCACCAAAAACTTTGAAAGAAGTGGCATGATTGGTTATTGATCATGATGCATATCTGTTGAGTATGTAGTGATTTATGGACTAAAGATCTAGCAGTGAAGTTTATACTTTATTCAATTATTCATAGTTAACATGCTATGGTAACTAAAATTTGAACTGTGTTGTTGGGAGACTTAGATTATTTAGCTACACCATTGCAACTGAAATTCTTGCATATTACTGTCTGTATCTACAAAATGAGCTTTGAATGGTAAAACTGATTTCAAAAAATTCTGTTTTGGTATTTTTCATATTAACTTTAATAAATTTACATTACTTTTTAAACAAATAAGTTCTATGTTAAAAATTGGTACTTAAAATGCAGAAAATGCATCAGTTCTTGATGGGAGTGAAGGTAATAGAATCGTAAGTGAATTTTAAAATATATTTTAATATTTTAATGTTAACATTGTACATACATGTATATATATTCTTAATTGAAATCATTCGTAAAGGAAGTTTACTTTTGTAAACTTTTTCTACAATTAACTATGTTATATATGTAGTCAGTAAACCTTATTGAATACCAGGTTCATTGAAGATGAAAGATGCCCAGTAACTCCTAAGAGGTTTTTTCAATTTGTGTTTTTTTGTTTTTGAGGTAGAGTCTCGTTCTGTGACTCAGGCTGGAGTACAGTGGCACAGCCCTCTCACCTCAGCCTCCCAAATATCTGGGATCACAGACATATGCCACCATGTCTGGCTATTTTGTTTTTTTTTTGTTTGTTTGTTTGTTTTTGGTAGAGATGGGAGTTTCCCCATATTGCCCAGGGTGGTCTCAAACTCCTGGGCTCAAGCGATCCTCCTGCCATTACAAGCATGAGCCATCAGCCTGGCCCTAAGAGTTCTTTTTTCATTCTTATACTATTATCCCTATTTCGATGTTGAGGTTTCTGTGAAGGGAAATAATTTGAGATAAAACATGTGAAATTCTGTGTTTAAGACATAAGAAATATTTCACCCATATCTTTGCGTATCTATAGTAAGTTATTCAGGAGTAATCAAAAAGCTAGTGGTGGTATCTTGTTCTATAATGCTTCCTTATGAATATGCCAAAAGAAATGCATATGTAAACTCATTTGCCTTATTGGGAATGTGTGAAATTTGTTCTGATTTTTCTTCTGATTTGTAAATACGGATTTCTACTGAGCCACTTATGTGAACACTTTTAAAAATTTTACTCTAATTTCAACTCTATTCATTTTCACTTTAGTATTTAAAGGGCTGGTATGTTGAAAAAGCTGTAGGGAAAGCATTATAATTTTATTGCTCTCAGAAGCATCTCAACAGTATTTTCTTATTTTCTAATCACCACATTCCACATAACATTTCTTCATTAATTTATTCTTCAAAAATATTTTTTGAGTATGTATTTTGTGTCAAATACCACACTAAGCACAGGTTATGCAGCAGTGACATGATGCTTCCTCATAAAGCTTAGGGAAAAACAACTATAGAAGAATATAGTTATAGCTAAATTCATAGGACCTAGCTCCATTTTGAATAGATTTTCATAGCTTAAAATAACTACAGGAAGTTTTCTTTTTTTTCTATGCATCTCCATCCCATCCAATTTTGACTGGCATTTCGCTATAATTGCAATTCCTTTTTTCTTCTTCCCAAAAGAAAACATATACTGACAGCACCTTGGTAATAACAACATCATGAAACTTGCATCCTTAGAGATTTTAGTCTAACATAATAATAACAATGGCTACCATATGGTCTTAATGTGAACAAATAATGCTGCCTTCATGGGTAAAGACATGTAGATAAAAGTTAAGAGAGTGAGAGAGGGATTAAGTGGGGTATGGTGGTAGGTGAGGAGGTGGAGAGTAAAAAAGAAATGAGAAATGGAACAAGAATGAAAAATAATTTAGATTCATTATGGAAAACTTTTAAGTATACTTTTTAAGGACTCTATAAAATTTAATTATATGAAAAACCCCAATAGCAGAGAGTTTGAAAGTGTCTGGAGATGAGACTCTATGTAGTATATACCCACACATTTTGTTTCTCTTCATTTCACATGGCGAAAATGGAAGAGAGACACTGGCCCCTTAGGAACTGAGTGTTTGATATCCTGGATTTGATCTGGAAGATATCGAGACTGGAGGGGAAGAGATTTGGGAAGCAGCTCCTGTATTATGCCCAGCTGCCTTGATGGAAGAGCAACACAGGGCATCCTTGCTCATCCCTCATGTGGGAAGAATAACTAGTAATGTCACCCTTCATATATTCCAACTATATATATATATATGTATATACTATATACACACACACATATATGTATATATGTGTGTATATATGGGATTTTTAATACACACACACACATATATGTGTATATATGTATATATATACACACATAGATATATAGTCTTCCCTAAGGGAATGAATAAGTGAGGCTCAGTAAGAGTTCAGATAAATCTTGATTAATAGATGAAGAAATGACATTCAAGAGAAGGTTAAGAATGTTGAAGGTACAGTCCTACTCTTTTTTTAGGGAAATGTGATGAACTGTCAGGAAACCTGACTCTAAAATAGTGGCACTAAGTGACAGAATACAGGGCCTGATACACAGTACATTTTTTATGTTCCTATAACCAAAGGATTACTTTCTGTTTCCTCTTCCAGGTTTTGTCAGTTGTATAGGATAGTAGCATTTATCAAGTTTTTGATATCTGTAGATGGGAAGTATCTCATTTGTGGATATAAATTATTATATTTCCATAGTGTTCTTGAAGAGATCTAATACAGTTTATCTAATTTTCCTCTCACCTGTTTATTTCGAATCAGAATTCTTGCTTACTAATACTCTCTTCCTAAATATAATACCAGAACCTGTCACCAACCTGACAGTGTCTGTTAGACATTACCATGGCACTAGGGTCAAAGCTAAGTTACTTTTGTATTACTTTGTCAGTGGTTTTACTCAGGGAATGTTTTATAATGACTTAAATCTGGTGGGAAGTATTTACCATTATATATTTTGCATGTGATTGACTCTTTGAAGCATTATTCTTGGAAAATATTTCTTTTTAAAAGCTGTGAATTATTTATAATCTTAATGTGCCCCATAACTGCATTTAGAATTTATTTTTTTAATTAACAACATATTTACATGTTTTAAAATTCAAAAGGTATAAAAAAGCAGAAAGTGTTTTTATACCCCTGTCCCCTAGACAGTTCTCTTCCCTAGAGACAACCAATATTATCAGTTTCTTGTATATCTTTCTAGAGATATTTCGTGCATATTCAAGTGATACGTATATTTTACACATAATGGTACTTGCTTTTTGCATTAAGAAGTATATTTTGGAGGCCGGGTGTGGTGGCTCTCGCCTGTAATCCCAGTACTTCAGGAGGCCAAGGCAGGCGGATCATGAGGTCAGGAGATTGAGACCATCCTGGCTGACAAAGTGAAACCCCGTCTCTACTAAAAATACAAAAAATTAGCCGGGCATGGTGGCAGGCGCCTGTAGTACCAGCTACTCGGGAGGCTGAGGCAGGAGAATGGCGTGAACCCGGGAGGCGGAGGTTGCAGTGAGCCTAGATTGCACCACTGCACTCCAGCCTGGGCAACAGAGCAAGACTCTGTCTCAAAAAAAAAAAAAAAAATGTGTATATATGTATGAAATCAATGCTTAGCAAGCCATAAGGAGTCTCCTCATTTCTTTCTTTTCTTTTTTTTTTCTTTTTTTTAATGTTTTTAAAGCCTACAACACCCACTACCACCAGGTGGTCTCCCATAACAAGTAGTAACCAGGCCTGACCCCGCTTAGCTTCTGAGATCAGATAAGATTGAGTGCATTCAGAGTGGTATGGCCATAGATTCCTCATTTATTTCTGTGACTGAATAGTATTCATTCCACTAATGGCTGTCATTTAACCAATCTCCTATTGATTGTCATCTGGGATGTTTCTAATGTATTGTTGTTAAAAATGCCTTAATTAATATGTCTGAACATATGTCATTTCACATAGATGGAATATGTATAACTGAGGATAAGTTTTTAGAAGTAGAATTCCTAGGTCAAAGAATACATTCCGTTTTAATTTTGATAGATACTACCCAAATACTGTCCATAGATTCATTGCTACTTTATACTTCCATAAGCTAGCATCTACTTTCTACAGCCTCACCAACACAATGTTATTACACAGTCTGACCCTTCCCAATCTGATAGGTTTTTCAATATGTCTTTAATTTGCTGTCTTTATAAATTAGGTTGAATAAGTGTTCATATGTAAAAGAGATATTTTCTACAAACTGTAGTACGTTGCCCCTTTTTTCTATTTAATTGTTGGTCTTTTTCATATTGACCTATAGGAGTGTTTCACATATTAGGGAAATTATGAGTTGAAAATATCATTCCTACTTTGCCATTTACTTTTAACTTTGTTATGGTTTGTACTATGAAGATTTTTTTAACATAGTTAAATTATTGATATTTTCTTTTATGGCTTCTGTGTTTTGTCTCATTGTTAGGTGGACCGCACCTCCTTCACAATTATTCCACGTGTGTTATCTAGAATTTTTATGGTTTTATTTTTTACATTTATTTATTATATCTAATGGCATTGATGCTAACATACGGAGCAAAGTAGCAAGAGACTTTATAGATTCACTTAACAATTCAATCAGAAGACATAACGGAAGAAAAGTTCATCATCATCAACAACAACAAACCAAAGTAAAATATGTAGGAATAATCTGTCCATCTGATGCTTTGAATGTGATCTCCTTCTGCCTAGTAAAGGACTTTGTGTTTTTCCCCTCAGATTTCGGCAGCACCCCTCTAACTGGGGAATAATTAACAGATAAATATGCCCCCAGATCTTCTCTCTTAAAAAAATAAAACTTTGGCTGGGCGCAGTGGCTCACACCTGTAATCCCAGCACTTTAGGAGGCCGAGGCGGGCGGATCACAAGGTCAGGAGTTCAAGACCATCCTGGCCAACATGGTGAAACCCCGTGTCTACCAAAAATGCAAAAATTAGCCAAGCATGGTGGTGGGTGCCTGTAATCCCAGCTACTCGGGAGGCTGAGTCAGGAGAATCGTTTCAACCTGGGAGGCGGAAGTTGCAGTGAGCCAAGATCGTGCCACTGCACTCAAACTTAAGCAACAGAGCAAGATTCTGTCTCAGAAAAAGATAATAATAATAATAATACAATTTCTTCTAATCCACATACGCTTCCAGTTAAGCAACTATATTGCTCACTGTCATCATAATCTAGTTAACTAAAAGGATGATCTACTCTCTACTACTATTACTGCCCTCTTCCTCCTCATAAATCTACAATATGACTTCTGACCCAGCCCTCCCCTAAGGTGATTTTAGCTCAGTTGAATAACCTCCATATTGACCAAGACATAGAACATTATCTCATGATTATCTTCACCTCTTTGCTTAGATTCATGGTTTTCTTCTTAAAACATTCTTTTGGCTTGGATATTATAATACCATTCTCCCAGTTTCCAACTCGACTTCTCTAGCTGGGCTGTCTCAACTTCCTTCCCAGACTCAGCCTCCTCACTGTGCCTTCAAATTACAGTGTTTCTCTGGTGTCAGCTTTCCCCTTTAGAGCACTTTCTGCTACTGCTATTAATTAATTAGTAGCATAATGAGTGATTTACTGTGGGTCTCTTTTGTTAGAATATAAAGAGAGACTGTACGGGGCTCTTGCTGAGGTCTGCAGCTTCATCTCCACCTAATTCCCCTTTTTCCAGGCCAAGTTCGGGAACTTTGTGTGAGCTTGTTCTCCCTTGGTTTGGATCTCCTTTGATCCTATCAGTTAATGGTCCTTTTTATTCCTCAGGTTCTAGCTTAAATGCCATCTCTTGAGGAGAACTTCCCTGACCTTATGATCTAAGATGATCCTCTTTGTTTAACACCTTCTTTATTTCTTTCCTAGAATATATCAATGTTTGTAATTATTTTATTTCTTCGCCAGCTTATTGAATTATTTCTCTTACGTTAGAATATAACCTTTGCAAGGACAGGAACCTTTTATGTCTTGTTCTTGTAGAATTCCTAGCATCTCATATGTATCTTGAACACAATAGGTGAGTTGTTTTATGTTTTTTGTTGTTGTTGTTTTTGTTTTTTTTTGAGACGGAGCCTAGCTCTTTCGCCCAGGCTGGAGTGCAGTGGCGCAATCTCGGCTCACTGCAACCTCCACCTCCAGGGTTCAAGCAATTCTCCTGCCTCAGCCTCCAGTGTAGCTGGGACTACAGGCGTGTGCCACCACACCTGGCTAATTTTTGTATTTTTAGTAGAGAACGGGTTTCACCACGTTGGCCAAGCTGGTCTCGAACTCCTGTCCTCAGGTATTCTGCCTGCCTCGGCCTCCCAAAGTGCTGGGATTACAGATGTGAGCCACCATGCCTGGCCTACAATAGGTGATTAACAAATATTTTTCAATGGAAGGGAGAGAAGAAGGCAAGGGACGGACGTTAGTTTTACTGATTTACCATTATCTCCTTAATTCTTAGCACAGTGAATTTCATGGGTATTCATACTGTTATGGGGATTCAATTAAATATTTCCTGAAGATATTAACTCCTTAGAATTCTATTCCCAGTTCTCTGCTCTTATTCTGCAGGCCTCATATAGATTAATGGGTAACTCCACCTACACGATGACTTTAACTATCATTGATACACTAATGACTCCCCAAATCTAAATCTAGAGCCATTACTCTTTGGTTCAAGAACCACATATGGGCTGGTATAGTGGTTCATTCCCGTAATCCCAGTGGTTTGGCAGCTCGAGGATGGAAGATTGCTTGAGTCTAGGAGTTCAAGACTAGCCTGGGCAAAATAGTGAGGCCCTTCCATCTCTAAAAATAAAAATAAACATAAAAAATTAGCCAGGCATGGCAATGCACACCTGTAGTCCTGCCTACTTGGGAGGCTGATGCAGGAGGATCTCCTGATCCCAAAAGTGCAGCTGCAAGTGAACTATGATTGTGCCACTGCACTCCAGCACTGGCAACAGAGCGTGTGACTCTCTTTAAAAATAAAAATTAAATTTTAAAAGAACCCCATATATAACAGCCTCGTGGACATTCTACTTGGATATTCTACAGGACCCTTAAATTTAAATTTAGCATACCAAGCATGCTGAGAACTAATCCGCTTCCTGTATGCTTTACCATCATAAATGAGACTGTCGTCTTTTCAGATGCCTTTGAATCTCCTAGATTTCTCCTTTTCTTCAACAGTTTCTATGTATAATAAATCACATCCTATATATTACTGTTAAACATCTCTCAAATCCTCCCTTCCTCTCTATCCCATTCAAGTAATCTAAAAAGTCCACACCAATCTCCTAACCAGCATTGTTGCCAAGAGTATTTCTAAAATTCAAATCTGATCATATCAGTCTTCTTAAATTTCTTAGGATCTCCGTGTTTCCCTACTCTCTAATCCAGAAATGCTTGGCTGGGCGAGGTGGCTCACGCCTGTAATCCCAACACTTTGGGAGGCGGAAGCGGGTGGATCACCTGAGGTCAGGAGTTCTAGCCAGGTCGGGCCAACGTGGTGAAACCCCGTCTCTACAAAAATACAAAAATTAGCCAGGCATGATGGCAGGTGCCTGTAATCCCAGCTATTCGGGAGGCTAAGGCTGGAGAATCACTTGAACCTGGGAGGTGTAGGTTGCAGTGAGCCGAGATCGCGCCCTTGCACTCCAGCCTGGGCAACAGAGCCAGACTCCTCAAAAAGAGAAAAGTTTACTGAGAATGATGATTTCCAATTTCATCCATGTCCCTACAAAGGACATGAACTCATCCTTTTTTATGGCTGCATAGTATTCCATGGTGTATATGTGCCACATTTTCTTAATCCAGTCTATCATTGTTGGACATTTGGGTTGGTTCCAAGTCTTTGCTATTGTGAATAATGCTGCAATAAACATACGTGTGCATGTGTCTTTATAGCAGCATGATTTATAGTCCTTTGGGTATATACCCAGTAATGGGATGGCTGGGTCGAATGGAATTTCTAGTTCTAGATCCCTGAGGAATCGCCACACTGACTTCCACACGGGTTGAACTAGTTTACAGTCCCACCAACAGTGTAAAAGTGTTCCTATTTCTCTATCGCAAGAACAAAAAACCAAACACCGCATATTCTCACTCATAGGTGGGAATTGAACAATGAGAACACATGGACACAGGAAGGGGAACATCACACTCTGGGGACTGTTGTGGGGTGGGGGGAGGGGGGAGGGATAGCATTGGGAGATATACCTAATGCTAGATGACGAGTTGGTGGGTGCAGCGCACCAGCATGGCACATGTATACATATGTAACTTACCTGCACATTGCACACATGTACCATAAAACCTAAAGTATAATAATAATAATAATAATAATAAAAAAATAAAATAAAATAAATAAAAAAAATAAAAAAAAAAAGAGAAAAGTAAAAACAAGAAATGCTTATTGAAAAAATGTGTAACTTCTAATTTTGATAGCCATGGCCCTTTCATGATCTGGCTCCTGCCTACCTGTGCTATATGTATTCCATACCCCTAGTCATAAAGAATAACTTGCCATTGCACAAAACCATCCTGCTTTCACCTAGAAAAGGCCTGCTTTTCACACTTTTGCCTAGGGAAGCCTTTTAACATGCTTAATTCCTACTCATTCATTGAAACTCAACTTAAGCATTACTTCCTCTCAAAATCCTTTTCTGATTCTGCCATGCTAAATTACACTCTATTTCTTCCTGTGCATTCTCCTGTGATGGCCCACGCCACACTGCACTCTAATCATGCATTGATTCACCTTCCCCTCTACCACCAGAAGCTAGCAAACTTTTGCTGGATGGATGAATGACTATGAAGAGTTTATTCTTCAAGAATTTATAAAACAAGTTGAAACTATAGTTATAACATAGAGCCAGTGTTGGAGGAATACAAAACCTAGATATAAAATTAAAATAAAACAAAACAAAATGACTAGTACAGACTAAATCAGAAACAGGGAATGGAGACTAAGACACAAAGAATCTTATGAGCAAGAGTTGGAATCCTAACACTTGAAACCTAATAATTAGTACTAGTAGAGACTACGGTGATTTATCCCTTATTGAACTGAACTTAGGCTACCTATGAAGCTGGGCTGGGATTTAACAAGGACATACTTTCTCAGACAAGGTTTGCCTGCTGTACAACAGACAAAACCAAAATATTTAGCTTGACATATATTTTGTACCAGAATATTCTTTTTATATAAATGGTAGAATGCATAAATGTGCACATAGAACACTATTAACAGGTATTATGTATCACTTTGTTCTATTTACTTATTTTTGATGTAAATCCCTCAGGATTCAATGTAGGTCAGGATCCTCAATCTTTTTAATGTTTTTAGATATTAAGTTTGAGTAGAGACTACAGATAGGATAGTATGTCTTAGTATTCTACTTGTATAAACTGAGGCAATTTATTACATAGAATTAAGTCTCTTGAAGGGGAAGTTCATCTGGGTAAAGAGGCAAGAAAGGAAAGGAGATAATTTGGGTGGTTACTGTGTGTTATGTATTTACATGCATTCTCATATTTAATCTTGAGGATAACCGAGTGACATGGGTATACTTACCCTTATTTCACTGGTAAAGGAATAGAGGCTCAGAGAAATTAAACAGCTTGAACAAAGTGACAAAGCAAGCAAGACTCGATATTCAACTTGAATTTTTCTAGTTTCAAAGTCTAACACTGCAACCAAGCTTTTTGTTGCTGTCTGCATCTTCATTAATACCTTTTAAAATCATCATTCATAAAGAATAACATTATCTGTTTGATCCTCTGGTGTGGTATAATTGTTTGAAAAAAGAAATGGCCACTTTGTGAAAAGAAACTGTAAATACTAGTTGTATTATCTTCACTAATCACAAAATAGCTGTCTGTGTAAAACCAAAACAGGGGCATATTTTCAATCCATAAGTCCAGTGTTATCACTCAGATCTCATCTATAAAGAGCAATCATTTTTAATACATCATATGAGGAGAATGCTTAACTGTGTTTTCATAGTACTGCGACAGTTTATATTGGATTTGAAATATGTGTTCTGAATCTAGAAACTTAAATCTGCATTAGGTGCAATATAAAAGAGAATAAAGAAATAGTAATTTATAACAAATAAGTTTCGTTGTGAATTGGATATGGTGCTATTTCATAAAATGTTGCTAGGTTTTTTTAATTTATGAAAATGTATTAGGCCATTATGGTTTAAAATTTGCAGTAGTGGAATTTGTATATCCAATTTTTTAAAAGAAACTGTATCCTCCTTTTGGTAAAATTATTCTTTTCAGATTTCTGTTCAGTTAGCTATAATGTTTGAAAGCATGAATAAACTGGGTGTGAAAGTATTGTCCAAAAGTACCAAATATGAGATATACTATCTCATTAGTCTTCCCCTGAAGGACCTCTTCTAAATAACTTACCATGGCTAGAAAAATGATATCACCAAATCAGAATGTTTTTCATTCAGTCATAGTATTATATTCAGTGTAGCAGGAAATAGTTTTGCATGACAGTACACATGTAAATGTCATTGCATATGTCATTTATGGTGTATAGGGTTGTTATGCGAGATTCACAGTGATCATGTTGGAGAAAACTGTCTCTGATACACTAAATAAAACGTGCTTAGTAAAAATTGCTAGCAATTTTTTCTAGACATATAATGACATGGTAAGAGCACAAAACAAAACTACCAGAAACAAACCATTTCTCAAGCTGTAATATCTAGAGGACAAGTGATT